>NC_053441.1:57808277-58108277 GCF_007990345.1 Gossypium hirsutum | reverse complement strand
TGCTTGTAGTCCTCCTCGAGGTGAGATATTTAGAACCTGACTCTTACTCCAATCTATTAAATTTAAATATATTAATCAATAAATACACAAAAAAAATGCATGAACAGATTAAAAGATTTAAATTATAAAAAGATAGAATAAAAGAAAAGAACAAAAACAAAGAGTGCGGAGATAATTATGAACGGTGTCTTTAAATTTCTCCTGATCAAGGAATTGAAGTATAAGGAACACAAGTTCTCTGCTAATTACAACCCAATCCAAAAGTACTCACTTTTATAATTGAGATTAACAACAGTGAGACTTATGGAGTTTAATAAGATTTTTTAGTTCAAATCCAAAGTTAAAACCCTTAGATTCAGAATTCAACAAATTGATTCTTCTTTAAAAATTTTACTAGAGAAACTTGAATACAATCACCAATCAGCTCCCTAAACTCATCACCACACACCAAATTCAGCCAGCTCGGAGTCGAATTTGACTTCAAATCTCCCTCAGGTTGCAGTTCTTTACATTGCTATGGACTGTGAAAACTCATTGGACCTGGTGATTTTCGAAACTTGTTTCAAACTATTAGGAATTTGGTCTAATTCTGATTGGAGAAAACCATTCAGATCATTAGAAACAACTCTTAGAGCACGTTTGGTTCGCAGTATTAGAATAGAGCCGTAATGGAATAGAGGCGTAATATGTAATTCTTTTGTTTGGTTGAATGGAATGGAATAGAGGCGTAATGGTATTCTTGTGTTTGGTTGAATGGAATAGAGGTGTAATAGCATAAGGAAAAAAACTAAAATGACTATAATACCCTTAGCAGAATTTTTTTTAGGTAGATGATTATTGTTATTGTTATTAAATTTTAATAAGCTTATTAATATAAATAATAAATAATTTAATCATATTTTAACATAATTATTAAATATAATTTAATAAAAATATATAATTTAATAAAATATATGAATTTACTAAAATCATAATATATAATACTATAAAATATAATTTAAAATAATTATTATTAAATATAATTTAATAAAAATATTATTAAATATAATTTAATAAAAATATATAATTTGATAAAGTTCTTAGTATTAAATATTATTATATGAATTTACTAAAATCATAATATATAATACTATAAAATATAATTTAAAATAATTATTATTAAATATAATTTATAATCTACTTTATTATTTTTAAATTGCAATACATATTTTAATGTGCTAAAATATCATTAGTGGAACAAATAATTTAATTATTCTACAATAAAAAAATATTACCAGTAATAAATAACTAAAGAATTATATTTTGCATAAACATAATTTTCATATATTAACAAAATGTTAAATGAAATTCATGAAATTCTATGTCATAATCCATATGTTATACAGTTTTAGAACATCAAAAAGTTAGAAGATTGTAATGACATACCATCCCAAATATTACAAACAAAAAAAGTTACAAAAATATCATCAGCAGAAATAATAAGTTTAATGGTCAACAAGAAATCTTCTGACCCATTCCAACCGCACATCAGAAGGTAAACTAAAGAAAACAAGCATTTGAGTTGGATGATCTGGAATTTTACTCAATGCTCGATACCGCTCATCCAATGTTAAACATTCTATTTCACATAAGGTTGAATATAAATTTGTAGCTTTTTCTTGAATGATCTTGAATTCTTCTGACTTCTGTTGAACTACCACATCGGAGGCAATACTCCTACTGATTTGTTCGCCAATGGCCCACATGTTTTAAGCCAATAAATTGGTAGCCTTATTAAATGAAGAAGAAATATTATCACCTGCATTAGAATTCTTCTTTCTCTTCTTTGAAGATGAGGAACCCCTTGGTTTGTATCTCGTCGCGGCTGCGTAGCAGAAACATCCATGTCATCCAAAGAGACGTCAGCTTCGCAGTCATAGAATTCGTTTCTTTCTTCATTCATATCTATAGTAGGTTCACCCTGAGCATTTATTTCTTCAAGAACATCAGCAGCTGTTTGAGCATCTTTCCCAGTCGCTCGATCTCTTGCGTAAATGGCAGTAAGTTGGTCGTAGTAAGGGAAAGTACGATGTCTGAATTGAGCGGCTTCTTTGTGACTCTAAAAAAATGAGTAAATCATATTAGTTATAAGTTTGGTAAAAATAAGATAATAAAGACTTGAAATAATTCTTACCTTTAAATAAAAGTCCTAAACCGCATCTTCAGCAACAACGAGCTTCCTATGCTCGTCCCAACCAAAACCGCTATTGTTTTGGCCATTAAGCATGTCATACATGATTGACCACTCCCTTTTTAGTAACCTAATCTTCGATTCAATATTAGGTCTAGCCTTCAACATTGCATTGGGTAAAGCCTTTTCTAGCATTTTTTCCAACTCGTTTAAATAACCGGCTTTGAACCCAGTATCAGAATTAAATGTTCCAACATTGTGCAAGTCCACCATGCAGGAAACCAATGCCGCATCTTCTTCTGGAACCCATTTCCTTTTGGTTCCTCGAGAAGCTTGAGAAGAAACATTTGATTCTAAAACACCTGACATAATTATCTTAAGAAAAAAAATTATATTAATTACTATTCATATCATGAATCAAAAGGTGAACACTTTATAAAATTATAATTAAGTTCAATATCATGAATCAAAAGCTAACACTGTATAAAATTATAACACATGCTGAATGAAAAGAAATTAAATTATAATTCAACAAGTTTAGTACAATACAAAAAACAATTCAAACGCCACCAAAATTTCACAAACTAGATACATAAAATAACATAAAGAAATCTACTCAAACTCATTTTCTCCTTAAACCTAACTAATTTCTAGATGCTTGCCATTCATCGAACATTTGGTTGGCTAGTTCCATCCTCCAAGTAGCCCAAGCATCCGATGGATGAATATTTACGATATTCGGTTCATTGTCATCTACCATATTACTAGATAATCCTTCTCCCACCTCCGCTTCAATAGGATCAATACTCATATGGGTCCGAATAAAATTATGGAGCAAACAACATGCAATAATGATCCTATTGTGCACCCTTACAGGATAGAATGATGGACTCCTAAGTATTCCCCATCTAAGTTTTAATAGCCCAAAGCATCTTTCAATAACATTATGTGTTGAGGCATGTTTCATATTAAAAAATTCTTGCGGAGTACTACGCTGATAACCCTGACGCCACTCATTCAAATGATATCGTTGTCCTCTAAAAGGTGCAAGAAATCCCTCACAATTTGTGTATCCAGCATCAACTAGATAATAACAACCTATAAAAAAAGATTTTAAATGATTAATTCCCCCCAAAAATTTTGATCTTAATGAATAATTCAAAGTCCTCTAACTATCCACTTTACCATGGGGAACTTTTAGTCCATGTCTCCTACTAATGGCATCTCGAAGAACTCATCCATCAGCAACAGAACCTTCCCAACTAGGAATAACATAAACAAGTTGCATTTCAGGTGTACAAACACCTAGCATATTTGTTGATATGTCACATTTTCGCGTTCGATATCTAGGTTTATCAACTGTTGGAACCCTAATCTTGATGTGGGTTCCATCAAGAGCACCTAAGCAATTCTATATCACATGTTATAAAACCTCAAGTTAGGATACTAAATTTAAATCTAAATCAACTAAATTATGTACAAGTTATATATAAAACTCAGTCCAATACCTTAAACCATTTCCACCTTGTGTCTGAAGAATTAGCTGTAATTGGCTCTGCCTTTTTAAATAACACATCTTGTAAGCGTATGACAGCATTTAAAACACTATGAAATGATCTGCAAACAGTTTCCCCGAACCTACTAAAGTGATGCTTGATAACTCAATTTTTCAGGTGATGGGAGATGATATGTAAAAACATTGCCACTTGCTCATCAATAAGCATGTTTCTTGACGACTTCAATCCCCCTAACTATTCTAACATCTCACATAGTTTAAAAAAGGAAGTTCTATTCATCCTAACTTGTTCAATACATGTCTTGTCACTAGCATATACAAGCCTTTTCACATAATCCCATTTTGCATAAAAATCTAAGGTATAGGACCTAATCCTTGGTCTATAAGTATGTAGGCTAAGGCTGACACCCATTGTAAATAAGAACCAAATCGCAATTCTATAGATTTCCAACCATATTGTCAATGCAATACAATTTCTTTTACGCCTCACACTTTGTGCAATTAAAGGCAGACGAGCCATTACTGCAAGATATTAATGTGTTCCATATTGTCAAATCGTAGTAAAAGGGTCACATTTCTCCAATCATAATTTCAATAACAGTAAAATAAAATTAAATAATTTAATTGCCAAAGAACTTACAGTGATTGTGTGAAAAGAAGACGGTCAACTGTGGGTGGAGGAAGCAATCAAACAAGCCGCTTCAATAGGAAGCAATATCACACTATCAAAGAAAAATCAACAATACAAATTTAGAATCTTAACGAAGCAAAAAATAGAAATTAAAATTATCTTTGCAATTTATATTTCGTGTATCATTGTATTAAATTATTTAAATCTCATGTAACCTAACTATCTTTTACTTCCCACTATCATCTCTAAGAAGAACATTTTAACATTTAACCATATTTTTTGACAACAATGTTACAAATTTAACATTAACAAACCACATTTTTCTTTAAACAATTTTTAAAAGCATTTTCAATCATAATAACAATGAATATTTGTTTTTTAATCAAGTTGTTTACTTGATTATATCAAATGATCCAATTTTTATTTTATTTACTCATGATTGGATTGGGTTTAATTTATAATAGTTCAAAAGTCGATATATATGTAATATTATTAAAATAATATTTTAAATTTTAATTATTTAAAAATATTTTTAATTAATGCGTTGTATATGAATATACACATTTAATTAGTTTTATTTTTAATAAAATATTTTTAATTTATTCTTTCAATTTTAATCACCTTACAATTTATTCATTGTATTATATCTAATGCCCCATCTAAGTAATCACTAGTGCAAGAAATCCTATAATTTCTTATGAATGTCAAGTTTACAATCTTATCTTCTTTAGTGATACATTGTGCTTTTGATTTTACAATATGTGACCCATATAAGCTTGTTGTTTTAGGAGGCTCTCATCTAGTTAAATAGATGATTTTCAAGCTCTTTTATCAATAGACTTGATGAATGTTCACATCTCAATCTTCCAATAGGCATAGTTTATTCTGTCCAAAAGAAGTAATTTTGAAGTTGAGCTACCTTCCTTCATAAAATTCATTTTAACTCACCAAATAGAAAATCACACCAAATAGAAAATTTTAACTAGAGCTTCAGCTTGCCAACGATTTATGTCTGGAGCAAATTGGTAGCTAACAGTCCAATACCTACAAAATTTCACATAAAACATCAATTTACTGGAACAATAGTGGTCAGATACACCAGGAGCAAGAAATTTAACAAGGGTGCTAATATACAAAATAATTTACACTTCTAAGCATTCGACTAGTATTAAAATCAATCACACATGATTTAGATAGGCCTGAAATCTCAAATTTTGCAAGGCCTGAAGCCACAATTGTTATGCCCACAACGCTGAAACCAGACAAAAACAAAAAGGCATTGGACTACCAGGTCATAGATGACATTTCATTAGAATATCATCAATGACTGTCTATGCCTTGGATTCTCAGTTGTTGCATTCAGTTCATTTTAACGTTTTGGGCCATCCTATCCATCAGAATATTATGTTTGCCACCTTGGATTCTCAGGGACAATATGAAACTGGAAAAAGATCATCAATACAAACTACTACAGCAGCAATAAAATTTTTATTGCAATTCCACCCAAAGTATAATGCTAGTTGAAGCAGCTATCGAAGAACCATTCGATTGTTTAAGTTGCAAAAATGATTAGGACATGGTCAAGCAACATGGCCTAGTGCCTCCATAATAACATAAAAGCAGCAGCTCGGCTGGTGCAATTACAATATCCTATCTTATCAGTAATTTCTATTGCTATTAAAGTTTCAACCACAAACAAGATCATATATGTGATGTGTAACATTTCATAATATCTGTGACTAATACCTGAACTAAAATTCCTCAAGCAACAAGCTAGGAGTGAAAACTCAGTACGTGGAATATAAGCTCCATGATAAAGTTTTGTAATTTTCAATCAAACCTATATTTCCTGGTAAAGTATATGAGATCACATATGCTAATTTTCAATCAAACCCCAGTACTAGGGGACTGCTTCAATGAGACAAGGAATAGGTGAGCAAATAATAGAACTAAAAAGTTAATTCAAACCATGGTATCTTTGAAAATGCATTAGCACTAAGTTGGACTGAGAAACAAACTACATACTTTATTTTCAAAGGTTAGAGATTTGTGCTTCGACAATGGTAGAAACAGAATGTATCATGCAATCGAAGCTTATGGAGTAACTTCTTCATGTATACAAAGGAAAATGGAAACGATCCACCCTTATCCTATGGAACATGTATACTATATAGACTTCATTCTCTGCCCTTATCCTTAAATTCCACATACTAATCAAGGATTCGTAATTTAACTATACAAAATATACCTAATTGATGCAAAACAGAATCCATTCCAATTATCACTAGTAGTATGAAATTCATCTTCTTGCATTGTTTTAGGTAAAAGCTTGGATAACTTTAAAGAGACCATAACAAACAACATGATGCCTCACTTTAATTGTCAACCCTGTGTCTATTAATCAGAAGATGAAATTCAACCTTTTAATCTTCTGCTAAACCACATTACAGCCAAACAATCAAATCGACAATTTAGCAAATTACAGAAATCAAAAAGAAAATAGAAAAAGAAAACATCAAATTTAACATGATGTGATAAAAATCGAAATACCCAAATCTAGTTTCTCATTTTAATTTCAAACAGAAACCCCTTCTAAAACAAAATGTGGTCATTGCAAGGTTAGAAAACAATCCAAAGTTATTACTCCATTAAAATTCCATAACTTCAAACAAAAACAAATTATAAGTCAAAGTTAATAACTTGCAGAACCCAATCCACAATATTAGAAAGTTTTCTGTGTAGACAAATCCCAATTTCTATATTTAGTTAACTTGTTGAAAAAATATTAGAGAGAGAAAGCAAATCTGCAGAAACCGTATTTTTTTGTCAATTTCTTAGCAAACAAAAATGTTTTCTTTTTGCATGGAAATTCAGACATCGAATCAACAAACATAATATGCCACTGCAAAATTTGTCATTGCAAGGCAGCTTAAACACAAAAGAATCCTGAGATATGTATGTTCAATAATAATAAAGTTGTATCTTCTTTACCGGTTCCCATGGACACAACATAGTTTCACCGATGGAGAGGAACGGAAAATGTGAGATGGAGGGTGTTTTCTGATCGGTGTTCTAAGTCCAGTTGTGATGCCAAAGAGAGGTAAAAAAAGAAGGAGAAGACGGTGAGGAGAGTGGAGAAGAAAGCTAGAAGAAAGAAACAGAAGACGGAAAGGGGAAGCGTGGATCAGGAGGGTAAAACAGGGCATAAAACTAAAGCAGGACCTAAACTGACCAAAAGGAAGGGAATAGAAATCGATGGATTTTGGGGATTACGTCCATAATGTAATAGACCCGTATTAGGCCAATACACCGAACCAAACAAAGGATTAAGTGGGGCCCACAGAATAGGGGTGTAATGGCACAACCAAACATGGTGTTATTGTTTTAGGACAATCAGAGACGGCTTCAGTAATGGAAAACAAAGCTCGTAAAAGCTTTAAAACTCTGTTTTGGATCAGTTTTCTTTGCAAAATACAGCAGTGATAGCCGATCATAAATCAAGTACAATGCCAGGAATTTCAAGGTTTGGAACATAGAATTCCACCTTCAAAGAACAAAAATTAGCAATAACATATTAATATAATTGTTACTAATGACATAGCTGCAAATTGAGGATGGAAAGTTATTTTTACTAAATAAATTTTTTGAAAAAAAAAACCATAATTTTTCATCAAGGAAAACAAAAATAGATTGATCTCTTCACTCTTCATCCATGTTTGAACAGTCTTGGTTTCGAAGTAAATAATACCTTAACAATAACCATTTATTGAATATAAAGTGGATTTCTATTTGAAGAAATAGGTAAAGAAAAAACTAATTTATTTATATTTTCAGATCCATTTTACAATATAGAGATGACTGTATTTATAGAGTCCTATAATAACCGCTCCTTAACAAACTAGCAACAGCACAATACCCGCTCACTAACTAACAATTTATCTACAGCTCTTGACTATTCTAATATTGACTACTGTTTAATACTTCTAACATGCATCCATCTTCTCCACTGACAAGACCCGTAGACAACTCTAAAAACGAGTAAAACTTGAAACTTATAGTGGCTTAGTGAGGACATCAGCGACTTGATCACACGCGGGCACCTCTCCAACCACAACTGATCGCTCAGCAACCTTCTCATGAACAAAAAATAAATCTAATTCAACATGCTTGAATTTCAAATGTAATACAGGATTAGTGGCAATCGTAACAGCTCCAGAGCTATCACACTAAATGCTAGGTGTATCTACAGAACAAACCTGTAACTCTCGAACTAATGATGACAACCAGGTAACTTCACTTGTTACTGCGGTAAGACTCCTATATTCTGCCTCAGCAGTGGATTGAGCCACTACTTGTTGTTTCTTCGTGCACCAAGACACAGGAGTGTGTCCAAAATAGACATAAAAGCCGGAGGTCGACCTTCGATCATCAAAATCTAACCCCCAATTGGTGTCAGCATATCCTACTAAAGATAGATTAGCTGTCGGTCGAAAAATAATTCCAAAATCAATTGTGCCAGCTAAATAATGCAAAATACATTTTAAAGCAGTCATATGAACGGTGGTAGGACTATGCATGAACTGACATATTCTATTAACAACATATGTCACATCAGGCCTCGTGAGAGTAACATACTGCAACATACCAGCAAGACTCCAATACAAAGTTGGATCCTCTAAACGATTACCATCATCTTTAGACATGACAGAAGAATTGATCATTGGCGTGTGAACACTCTTAGCATTTTCAAGCAAACACCGAATAAGTATATCTTGGATGTACTTCCTCTGACACAGATGAAGACATCCAGATAAAGAACGAGTAACCTCTAACCCAAGAAAGTAATGACGATCACCCATGTCCTTAAGCGAGAACTCATCATTCAGTAATCGAACAAACCATTCAATTATAGGAGATGGACTCCTAGTAACAATAATATCATCAACATAGACCATAACATATAATGTGGAGTCTGATGTAATCCTAACGAATAAGGATGTATCAGACTTTGAGGCAATAAACCCTTTAGATATAAGAAAGCTCTTAGGCTTGTCAAACCAGGCACGAGGAGCCTGACGAAGACCATATAATGCTTTCTTCAAGTGACACACGAGAGGTTTTCCGTCTGAATCATACTGAACATAACCAAGAGGTTGATGCATGAAAACCTTAGTATCAAGATTCCCATTGAGAAAAGCATTATTAACATCTACTTGTCGAAGAGACCAACCCCTAGAAACAACAATGGACAAAATAACTCTGATTGTAGCTGGTTTCACAACAAGACTAAAGGTTTCATTAAAATGACACCCCGAAACTTGAGAACAACCTTTAGCAACTAACCTAGCCTTTTCGTTGGACGATTGAACCATCAGGATTTCTTTTGATCTTAAACAACCATTTGCAGCCGATAACTTTATGATATGTCAGAGTAGGAACTAGCTTCTACGTAGAATTCTGAATACGGGCATTGTATTCTTCTTGGGCAGCATTGCTCCATTCAGCAGTAGCTAGTGCTTCTTCAATGGTAGAAGGTTCTATATTTTCAACATTTAACACAATTGGTTTGAAAACTCCTGCCTTAGCCCTCGTAACCATCAGATGAGTATTAACCACATGTAACCTACTATGTTGACCATCAGACGTACTTGCAACAATCTGATCTGAGTATTTCTATTATGAAGTTCCAAAGTAGGTGAAGAACCGACGACACCATCCGAAGAAAATTGACGTGCAGTAGTTTGAAACTGCATCACTCCACCATCTGATGAAGAACTTTGTTGAACCGGTCATAATGAAGAACTTTGTTGTACCGGTGATAATGAAGAAGAATGATGAGACATAGGCCATACAATAGGACACACCGTCATACTAGTCAAACTCAGTTGCGGCACTCGTCTTCCACAACAAGTTCAGAGAGCACCTGTGTTCATCAAACGTCACATGACGTGATACAATAACCTTACCATCTGGTAACAGGTACTGATACCCTTTGTGATTGGAACTATATCACAAAAATGTAGACGGTTGGGACAGAAATTCCAACTTATGATCTAGAAACAGTCGTAAGTATGGGTAACAACAACAACCAAACACACGAAGATGATCATACATAGGATCAGTAACATACAAAGCTTTGAATGGAGAACATCCCTGGAGAACAGTAGTAGGAAGTCGATTTATAAGATGCATTGCAGAACAAAACGCATATCCCCAGTATTCCATAGGCATACTTGCTTGAGCCAACAGCGTAAGTCCCGTTTCAACAATGTGACGATGTTTACGCTCAGCTACACCATTTTGTTCAGAGGTATAAGGGCAAGTCAGCCAATGAACAATTCTTTAAGATGCTAAGAGAGACGTAAAACTACGATATTCACCACCCCAATCACTCTAAAATTATTTAATAGTCTTGTCAAACTATGTCTTGACTAGTTGTTGAAACTGAACAAAACATTCTATAGCCTGAGACTTCTGTCGTAAAAGATAAATCCAAGTAAACCTCGTACCCATATCAATAAATGAAATGTAATACCACTTATTATCACACGCAACAGATCCAGGTCCCCACAGATCAGAAACAATCAACTCAAAAGGAAGATAGCTAGTTGTTGAATGTGAGAATGGTAATTTATGGGACTTTCTTTTTTGACACGCAGTACACACACTGTCAAAACAATATTTATTTAACACAACATTACATTTATCAAGAACAACCTTAACCACAACAGCAGACGGGTGACCTAAATGATTATGCCACAACTCAAATACAGAACACTCAGAGACTTTATTTGAACCTTATAAATGAGCAGCAAATGGAGCACTAGACTGAGCAGATTCAGCAGACACCACTGGCACAGAAAACTGATATAATCCATCATGAATGCGGCCCTTCAACAGCGTTTCTCGGGTCACGGCATCCTTTAACACAAAATGTGTAGAATGAAACTCAAAAAATACTCCATTATCAAGAGCAAATTGTGAAACCGACAAGAGATTTTTCTTTATACTTGGCACACATAGAACATTAGACAAGCGTAATGACTTAGCTTGAGTAGAAATACTAGCATACCAATCGAGGAAATCATTGCAAGAGTACCATTACTCGTGGACAATGAAGACGTACCTGAATAAGGCGTGACATCATGTAGTGCAGACACATCACGACAAACATGATGACTTGCACCAGAATCCGGATACCAGGAGGTATTGCCAGCATGTAAAAGAAAATACGAGCCAACATCACCAGAATTAACTAGAGAGCCAGGAGAATCTAAATAATCAGAAGCATGTAAGTCCCTTAATCGAGGGAGTCTGACGCAAACCTGAGCACGCGGTTTAGTAGACCGCAAAGTTGAGCCTCCTTCAATCGGCCCATTAGTTCCATTAAATGGCCCATTTAAACTGGCCTGAACAAAATTAGAAATTGGCCCAACATTTGGCCCAAGAGAATATTTTGTTCCTTTTCAACAAAACGATCAGTCGGCCCATTTTGGTTAACAAAAGGCCACTGCATAGACCCACCAATATTGCGCCCATCAAATCACAATTCAGACCGAGGCGCGTTTACATAAGCCCGTCCAGCATAATCATAAATGCGATATGGCCCACGTGCTACATACCCACTATAACAAAATGGACTTTGACCACCACGTGCAACATACCCACTGTCACAAAATGGACTTTGACCACCGACACCTTGACCCACATTGGCGCATACTCAGCAAGTGGAAGATACTGATGCTTATTCAGAAAACCTTCACCATTTTGAGAAATCATTCCAGAACCATCAAAGAAAGCAGAGTGCCTTTGATATACGAATGGAAGCACCGCAGAAGCCTCAACAGCATCCCTATGGTAACGATAATAGCACTTTTATGCTACATGCCCGAAACGACTACAGATCTGGCATTGAATGCGTGATCGGAAGCTTCGACCACGGCCACCACGAGGGGGCGCACGACCACCACGACCAGCCCCTTCAACCGATGGAGCACCTTCAACAAGATTGGCCTGCACAACTACCTCCTGAAACACTCGAGCGTGACGAGCCTCACACTCAACCAAAGCATCAACCAGTCGCTGGAATGACAAGAAACCAATCGACAATCGCGCAGACGAGATGACCGCCTCAAACTCCGACAGTAAGCCCGCAAGCATGACCTCAATCTTTTCTTCTTTCGAAACTCGAGCTCCAGAAGCCTCAAGAATATCACATAAGTCTTTTATACGAGCAACGTAAGACTTAATAGAGAGATTACCTTTTTTTAAGGAATGGAGCTCATGCCGAATCCGAGACTGTTTTGCTCCAGTATCGGCCGCAAACAAATGCATAGCCATAGTCCAGACATCACAAGCATTAGACGCATCATTAAAAGAAGATTGAAGAGGCACACTTAAAGTGGACAAAAGCCAGAAGGTTAGAAGTGTTAGAGTAGTAACTAAAGCAGTTGTTATAACGGTTACTGTTTAAGCAGTTAGTATTCAGTTAGTCCGTTAAACAACAGTTACGTACATTTGACTATAAATGCATGGGTTTCTGCATGCATCAATAACAAGAAGAAACTAAGTTCTCCCATGTCCTTAAGAGCAAACTTGCCATGAAGATGACGAACAACATCTTCTATATCTTGTTCATGACTGCCAGTAATCACTATGTCATCGACGTAAACCATAAGTAAGAGATGCTTTCCCTCAGAAGAAGGCGATCTTGTTGCGTGAACACCCGAGCCGCCGGATTCGGAGCTCGAGTTCCATCAGCAAGTTGCACAAATTTGGACGACGAAGGTAATGTGCCGTCTAAAAACCCAGAGAGGCCATATCCTTCAACAATCAACTTCACCTGTTTATGCCATTGAAGATAAGTGTCATCAGCAAGTTTGATCACCTCATGTTGAGGAAATGCAGTCGTCACACGATCGCCTGTGATTGCAACTGGAATTGTTTCACCAGAGGCAGATTCAACAGAAGCCATGATAATAAACAACACAGAAAATCACCAAGATCGTCCGGTGAAAGATACCATGAAGAAATAGGTAAAGAAAAAACTGAATTTATTTATATTTTCAGATCTATTTTACAATATAGAGATGACTGTATTTATAGAGTCCTATAATAACCGCTCCTTAACAAACTAGCAACAGCACAATACCCGCTCACTAACTAACAATTTATCTACAGCTCTTGACTATTCTAATATTGACTACTGTTTAGTACTTCTAACACCATTAAGCCTACATTTCCCTGAAATAAACGATGACAATCATAGAAGTAAATCAAATCTGTGTACTTAATGTTTACACTTTAAACTAGTAAAGCAAATGTAATATTGGAGCAAATTACAACCACAAAATATGGTCGTGCCCCTAAAACTTTATAGTCTTGCAAATCGCGTGGTATTAGAGGTGATTATTTTGCTTCAAATTCGCTTAAGTCAATCTTACTCTCGAAAGTGGGCACCGAAAAAATAAAGAAGCAACGAGAGAACAAAAAAAGCTACAAAAAAGCAATAGCATGCCAAATATTTTAGTAAATACTCGTAAAAGTATGATCTTAATCAAGAATGAGCTATAATGGAATGATTACAAATGGGAAGGTCTCTATTTATAGCTGAACTCCTTCAGATTCAATAGTACAATTTAATTTATATCAACAGTTAATATCAAAATCAATCTATAATTTGATATTCTTAAAAAATTTATATGAGCCTCTAAGATTATAAATTTTCTAAGATTATTTTCCGTATTTATTATAGTAACCTTAGTAACGTGCCAAAATTTTTATGTTTCTAACACGTTACTCTACTGGCACAAATCAAATGTAAGTTATATTCATGTTTTCAGTCATTCAATCATATCTCTAATTTAGCACTTAGTTTATTGTATAGAAGTTATGTGCATTTTAATTTTTTTCATGATATTTAAATACAAATATTTTAAATTATTTGAATTTGAGCTCAATTGATAATTATCAAATTGATTTTTTTTTCAAACTTGAATAATTTATAAATTAAAGTATTACACCCTTGATTCACGATGAATATCCAAATATAAATGTAGAAATACAACTCTCTAACACCCTTCAAAATATGTAAGAATATTGAAAAAGGTGAACGATACTACATTTACATCCATACCATGTAACATAGACATTCATTTAATCCTTGCATAATATTTATAACAAAATTTATTTGGAGGTTCAAATATAGCAAAAACTTTTTTTTATTGCATCCACCAAAGTAGTAGCATAATTAGGGGCTTGTAGGTCCGACCCCAAAAATGATTTTTTTTTATTTAAGCTCTTTAAGTTTTTTTAAAATTTTAAAATAGTTAAGGTAAAATTACACTTTAATCCCTCTAAAAAATGATAAAAAAATTAATTTAATCTTTTAAAATTTATAAAGATATAAACTATTAAAATTATAGAATTGTATTTTTACTATCGTAAAATATTAATTTAATTTTATCCCCTAATTTTTTTTTATTTTTTGCTTCTCCCCAACACTCAAGGACTTCATCTACTAATAGTTCACTTTTCAATAATGTTGTTTACTTATAATTGTATTTAGTGTCGTAATTGAGGAGTGAAAAAAATTAATATGATGGCAATCGCAACAACTAGAGAAGTGATGTGTACGAAGTTGCTTATCTATACATAGGGAGAGCTTTAGCTTCACAGGCATCAAGTTTTCTATTTATGCTATCTTCCGGCTCAACCACAAATTTACTTCTTTTTGTTTTGGATGGAATAGCTTTGTAATGTAATTATAGAATTGCATAGGTGAAAGAAAAAGAATTAATTAAAAGTATAATGATAATTTTAGCCCTCAACGTTTATATATTTTTATTAAATTTGATTCTTATTTTTTAATCTAAATTTAGTAATTGAACTTTTAAAAAGAATTAAATTGTCATTTTCCTAATAGAGATGTTTATTAAAACATTAATTTTAGTGAATTATTTATTAGTTTATAATAATAAATTGTATATTATATGTTTATATTTTATTTTTAATATTTTATATTTAGATGTAACGTTTAAAGATTATATTTTCTTAAGTCAAGCTTTAATTTGATAAGAGTTTTGATATAAAAAAATAATGTTTTTGAGTAAAACTTGTTTTTGAAATAAAACATGATAAATTTGAAAGTAAAAATTTGTTTCAAAATATTTTGAGAGAGAAATTTTAAATCTAATCTTTCAAATACTTGAAAATTATTTTGGAAGTTCTTCAAAACAATAAACGATTTTTCTAACATTTTTAAACAAGTTAAAATGCTCACAGGGATCAAAGTATTGATACCCTAAATAAGGTATTGATACCTTAACCCCAAGTATCGATACCCTTTTCTAGTATGGATACCGAATTGAGCTTCAAAATAAAAAAAGGAGCCCGAATAAAAGAGTATCGATACCTTGACCAAAGAATCGATACTCTTTCATAGTATCGATACCAAATTGAGCTTCTGTATCTAAAAAAATATTGAGGACAAATACAAAGTATCGATACCTTCTCTTGGTAATGATATTATTTTAAGGTTCAATGTTTTGAAAATTAAACAATAAATTGCCCGAGTATCGATACCTCATAGCAAGTATCAATACATACCCTATTGTACCGATACTGTAGGCTTTAATGATCACTAAATTGAGATATTAAATGCCCAAAGGTATCGATACTTGCTGTTGTAGGTGACATTAATGCATTGGTTTTTACATCCCAATGATTCTATTCAATTCCACAACAACCACAATGGGTGGAAATCAATTTGGGACTATAAATACCAGCTTTCAAATGTTCAACAACCACAAAAAGATTACAAAAGTTTAAGAGCTATAAAGAAAGATCAACAACACTTTTTTTCAACCTTTGTGCTTCAATTCTTTATATTTTTCTTGTATACACTTGTGAGCATGTATTGTTTTCTATCAGTTCAAGTATTTTCTTTGTGTTAGTGCTTAATTGACAAACATCCTTGTAATGATCCAAAAGTCAGTGGTATCAGAAAGTGAGGTTTTGGGACTCCGTTTCCATGAACCGGACTCGTAAATATTTTTATTAAATATTTATAGAGTTTTATTAGAAGCGAATTGAATTTTGGTTAAGAAATTTAATTGAATTAAGGCTTAAATTTAGTATAGAGACTAAATCATGTAAATGATAAACGTATGAATTACTAAAGAATTTTAATTAGAATTTATTTAAGGGGACTTAAAAGGTAATTATACTTGTGGTTTATAAGTGGATGGCAACATGGTTTTAAATGTTAAAAATGTTGTAAATTTTTACTTCAAATAAATAAATTAATAACATAAAACATAATATAATAAAATAACATAAAACAAGTTAGTGGAACATAAAATAAAAACATTTTCATTCTTTCTTCATGCAAGCCGAAATTAAAGGGAGAAGAAGAAGTATTCGGCATTAGAGTTTTAAGCATTCAAGCTTCGATTTATTTTCTTGTAATTTTTATGTTTTCGGAATTCTGATGTCTTATTTTTTCATTCAATCCATGTCTTATTTTTCAGTACTAAAGATTTTAGATGTTACCATTGTTGAGTAGTTAAAGCATTATGGACTAATTTGATAGATTTTTAGGTTAGATGTGAAAAGGGGTTAAATTGTGAAGTTAATGGTTGATTTTGAGTAATAGGGACCAAATTGTGAAAAACTAAAAATTGGGGGATGAAATTGAGAAATAGGGAATTAATTAAGGTTGTAGTGAAATTAGTATAAAAATTTAGGTTTAATGTGAAAGTTAGGCTAATCTTGATTTTAGGGACTAAATTGAATAAAGTATAAAAGTTACGTAATTTGATAATTAAATGTGAAATTGTTTGTGAATTGATGAAATGTGTGGTTTGTTTTATTCCATAGCTAACGTCGTTTCAAAATCCTCGAGTAAAAAAAGGAATGATAAAGTCGATGTCGAATAGCTTGAAATCTATTGTTGGTGTTTTTATAATCTAAACTATTGTATTTGTTACTATTACACGTTGTATTATTAGGTAAGTATATAAGGTAAGTTAATTACCAGAGTAATGTTGCAAAATGATAAATTCGAATTGAATTGTTATGATCAAATAATTATTTGTGATAAATGATTAAATTATATAACTATAAAATAACATATATTGTATGTGAGATTATATTTGGAAATGAGATGCATGTGAGATTATATACTATATGGAAATGAGATGTTTTGTTATGTTGGTAAATGAATGATTGAATTGATAATTGGTGATGTACGATTGTGTAATTTGTTATAAATTGAATTGAGAAATGGTGATGTATGATTGTGTAATTTGTTATAAATTGAATTGAGAAAATTATTACCCTATTAACTGTTCGGGTAGGGTTAGGTATAATTGACATGCCTCAAGATAGGAAGAGTTTAAGGTTTTACGACTATGTGTCAGGGAGTGTTGGGCACCCCATTCGTCAGATATACTGACCAGTGCTGGGCACATATATTTTTCGATTTTACCGGCTAAAGCAGGGTGCAATTAATTTCTATGGTTAATCTGTTAGGCACTTGGTGACCAACTTTGATGTGTTGGTTGGATCTGTGTATCTGAGTCCGAGTCATGTTAATAGGGGAAGTAATTGATAAAATTGAAATCATGACTTGAGATGATAATGGTTTGGAAATGAAAATGTTATTAAATAACAAATGTGATATAATGGAATAAATTATATAACGAAATGTGATTTGGAAATTAAAGTAGTGAATGGTTATGTAATGAAGGAGTAATATTAAATTAAGTATGATATGAATCAAATTATGAATGTGATAATATCGATTAGCATTAGCATATAATTGTGTAACTTTTAAAATTAGGTAAGGGTAATTTGGTAATTAGGTAAATTAAAGATAAAATAAATAAAACAAAAGACAATGCTATCATCTTTTTCATTTTTCCTTCACCAACCAATTTTTTCAAGAAGAGAAGCCATTGGAGAAGCTTCAAACTTTCGGCTAGTGTATGGTAGGCTTTCCTCGTCCCGTTTTTAATGATTTTTTATATTTTTGGGATCGTTGTAGTTTAACCTAGCTAACGAAAAGACTAATTTGCAAAATGGTGGAAAGTATAGGGTTTGACCATGAGATCAATTTAGTTTTTTGTGAAGTTTAATGGAAGAAAATGAATCTTTGTTGTGAGTTAAACAACTTTTGTTAAGTGATTTTTGATGAAATTGTCAATTAGGGGTTAAATTGAGAATGTGATAATTGTATGGTAAATTTGTGAAATTGTGAAAAGTATGGGCTACTATAAACATGTATAAAATTTGGCTAGGCTTGTGTATGGAGGAAATTGCATGGATTTCATTTTACGAGCCTAGGGACTAAATTGTAAAGAAGTCAAAAGTATAAGGGCAAAATGTTAATTTTGACAAAACATGATTTTTGGATTGAATTGAATAGAATGAGGTTTAAATTAGTTAAATTTGATTATATATGTAAAGAAAAGCAACGTACGAAATTAGATCGGGGAAAAGATAAAGTGTTAGAGTAATCGATAGATTTTCTCCATACGAATTCGAGGTAAGTTCGTATTTTTAATAAGCATTATATTATATATGATTTAAATGATTTATTATTATATTCTTGATGATACAACTCCACGAAAATATCCAACGAAGTTTCGGTGACTTTCAGATCCCGTTTGAACTTTAGGAATATATAGGATACAAATGACATGTCATTTGGGGTTACCGTGTTTTGGGTGCTGGTCTCGTAAGTCCTACTGGTGGCTAAGTTTTCGGCATGTGTTGTGGTTACTTTACAGCTTGTGTGAGTAGCACTGTGTAACTACATCTTGACTGACAGCTTGTGAGAGCAAACCCAGTTATGGCTTAAGAAAGAGCATTGATTCGAGATATGAGACAGTAGTGGTTTTGACCACATGTTGGAACATAATGTGCGAGATTCCCGTGTATCCGATATTATTCTAGTGGTTCAACGGGTATGAGAATAAGGAAATATCGACAAATGCTTCAATTAAAATGGCTATGAAAGCATGGAAAGGTATGAGTTATTGGATGATCGAAATATGCTTAGCCGCATGCTTGAAAATGTGAATGTATTTATGTAGTGTGTATTTCAATGTGAGTGTGTGCTAGTTGTGAATTGGTATTTTGGTATCAAATAGTTGATCTTGATAAGTGGCATATATGTTAAGTTTTAGGCACAATGGTGCATATATGTGTTTAACCATTGAGGTAGATTTTGGAGGCATTATTGGCATGTTTTTAAATGGTCAATTGAGGTGCTTATGAGCATCATAGTTGTTGGTGATGAAATTGCATGTTTTAGGCTTGATTTGGCTGGTTTGAATGCCTAATTATGATTTGGTCATATGCTAATTGATGTGTATAAGTTGGTACCAAATTTGGGTGAGAAATATGGCTTGGAACATGACCTATTTTTGTCCACACGGGCAGAGACACGGTCGTGTGTCTCATCTATGTGTGACACACGACCAGGTGACACGGCCATGTCCCCTATAACTTTTAAAGAAAGCAAGTCAGTAGCCTCATACGGCCTAGCACATGGGTGTGTGGCTTGGCCTTGTGGCATAAGTTAGTATACCTTCCAGTTTTCACACGGCCTAGCACACGGGCGTGTGGCTTGGCTATGTGTCACAAGTTAGTGAGTTACACGGGTTGGGACACGGTTGTGTGTCCCCATTTCGAAGACACACCGCCTGGCCATACGGGCAAGTGTCCCCTGCACCTTTGAAAAATTTCCATGTTTTTTGGAAAATTCTTTGAGTTCTCGGTTTAGTTCGACGTGTTTTTAATGTCTATTTTGGGCCTTGAGGACTTGTTTTAGGGACTACTTGATTGATTATGAATGGTTTTTGATTTGAATGTGAGATGAACATGAAATTGTCTATGTGTTTGATCTGTAAGTCCGGTAATGCTCTATAACCCTATTTTGACGTCGGATACAGGTTAGGGGTGTTACAATTAATTTCTAATTTTTTTATAATTTTAATGATTTTAATAACTTTTTACGTGTTTTATAATTCTAAAATGTATTTGGACAAATGGTTGTCCGTCAAATGAACCTAAATAACCATTTGTCTAGATTTATTGTGTACTTCTTTTAAAAATAATTTTATGATATTTTTGAAATTTCTTATTTTTGCTGATCTATTAACAGCCATTTTGTTGTTGTCATTAAATACTAATGGTCAACATTAACCAAATGGCCTATATGGCCAGTTTTGTTAGTTCAATGACTTAATTGGGGGTACAAAATTTGAAGGACGTAATTGATTGTTTTGAAAATATAACATCCTATACCCAACTTGATCGTCGAGTTAAAGTTACGAAAAGCCACATTCATTGCCAGAGTAACTATGATCAATAAAAATTGTCATAGTCAACACCAACCTGGTAAGATATTGTCCGCTTTGGGCACACATAACCCTCACAACTTTGTTCTTGGGAGCTCCCATACACCCCCAAAAAACCATTTACCACTTAAGTGTTGCTACCCCTTTATATAGTCCAGGTCTTTCCTATGCTTTGTTGATGTGGGATTCGCCTAGGGTGTTACAATCACCCCTTTAGGGACTCAGCATCCTTGCTAAGGTTTATCTCACCATCGCTCAAGAGGCACGATGAATGGTTCTGATACCAATAAATGTAACACCCCAAACCTGACCTAAACGTTATGGTCAAATCTGGTAATGTTACTGCAAGTTCGTTTAAAAACCCAGAATTTGTTGATTTGAAAAGGCGTCATTAGCTTTTGTTACATGGAAATCCAACTTGTTTAAAAACACATCTTATTGTTTACACTTTCTAAAACGTATAAGTTTACTGTAGAATTCTTAATGCGTTAGATTTTGAAAAACACCATTTATTGTTTTGAAAATCCACTGCTTCGAAAGGAAACCAAGTGTCATCAGTAAAAATGGTTTAAACAATTTTAAACAGAAAAACAATAATAAAATCCAAAACAGTCCTAAGTGTCCAAACAATCCAAAATTTACAAAACACCTTAAGTCCAAATTTAAGTAAATAAAATATACCAAATTATGAAAATCGAGCTCCCGTCACACCAATCCGCTCTAAGTTTAAAGATTACCTGAAAGTGTCAGACAATCAGAAAGTGAGTTTTTTGAAACTCAGTGTGTAACATACAATTTTTTAACAATAGAAATTTGCCAAACAAAAATATCAGAAACAGAACATATCAGAGCAGTACAGAGGCATAAATATTATCTTATCCCCATTCGCTACACACCTACCCCGACAATCCCAACACACTAGATGGAGTATGAAACACCTATCCAACCTTACACGCCACTTAGTGTCGATATGACACTTTTCAAAATAAATGTAGCTTAATTGCCAAATCAATAGGAGAATTACCACCATTCTTCAAATATCACCATTCTTAACCTATTTTTGGAAAATAATATATCATATTAAAGCAATTGAGAGAGAATTAGGAGACATACATTAACCAACAAAGCTATTGTTAATGCATCAGTTTTCTCTGCAAAATACAGAAGTGATAGCGATCGTAAATCAAGTACATGTAATAGGCTCAATTTGCCCGGGCTCGTATGCAAAAACCAAATAAAAGAATAAATAAAGTCAAAACAATTACAGAGTCCATTTACATTTATCCAAACAGCCCAAATTACATCAGCCCAGTAATACCAAACCTAAGCTAATGACCCGAAACCCAACTAACCCTAACCCAACACCAAACTGTCGAAACCCTAGCAGCATGCAACCTCTAGCGTCGCAGCAGCTAGAGTCTTCTTTGCGCGGATTGCGCCTCCACGTGCGTGCGCACTCTTCCGTGGCTTCCATACCTGCAAAAAATTAGATCTAAATGGCAGTAAACACAGCAAATCACAGAATAGATAGTTTTCATTCTTTTATTTTATTTTTATTTTTGCACCTCTTGGCTATAAAGGGCCGATTTTCAATCTGTAAAAGGGGGTATAGAAAGAAAGATAGAAAATAGATTGAAAATAGAGATAAAAAAGAAAAGTTTGAATAAAAGGTGATTTTTTGTGTTCATCATTTTTTATGTTTTTATTTTTATGCATAAAATAAAAGGAAGAGAAGAAAGAAAGCTTACCTTGGCACCCGGATCTACTCCAACGGGGTTCAAAAACCCAACTCGGTGAGTATCCGGCCACCGATTACGGTGGAGCTATGGTGGAAGGACAGTGACGCGGCAGTGGCTCAAGGAAAAGTTAAAAACCCTAGCAGAGAAAGCTAGGGTTGTTCTGTTTTTATTGAAAAATGGCAGAAAATGGAATGTTTTTAGAAAAATTTTGATTTTATAGCAGGCATGAAACGACGTCGTTTAGGGCCTATTTCAGTGGCCCCAAAACGGTGCCGTATAGGCCTATACCCGCGTGTGTGACCCGATCCACCTAGGTGACCTGCATGTTTTCGCTGGTGGGGATATTTGTGCATTTGGTCCCCCGCTTTTGTGTCATTTTCAATGAAGTTTTTTCACATATTTACAGTTTTGGCCACAAAATTTCTCTCCTGTTTCAATTTGATCCATAGACCATACGCATAAGTCTCACTGGAACGACACCTGGGATTAGTGTGGGGATATTTCTCTTTGGGTCCTCTTTCTGTTGCCCGCATTATGATTGGGTCCTTTTTGTGTTTTCCGTTTTTAATTCGGCCCCCAAACTCTGTTTATTTTCAATTTAATCCTTAATTTGTTCTTTTTTGTTTTTTAAATATTTTAATATATTATTAATACTGTTATATTGCATCATTATTATTGTATTATTATTTATTAATATTATTATAACCATGTATTTGTGCATACTTCTTATAATATATGCATATACATTTTATATTTCATATACGTACATACATTTGTTTTTGTTTGTTTTGTGTTCTATAATTTTAAAATATATATGTATATTTTATAATACATATACATATTTTATTTTATTTTTATTTTATTTTCATAGCTTTTATATACATGTATATATATACATTTATATTTTATAATATATATACATCTTTCATATTTCATGATCCATGCATATACATGCATTTTC
Source organism: Gossypium hirsutum (assembly GCF_007990345.1). NCBI lineage: Eukaryota > Viridiplantae > Streptophyta > Magnoliopsida > Malvales > Malvaceae > Gossypium > Gossypium hirsutum. The sequence continues at coordinate 58,084,893 of NC_053441.1, read as the reverse complement.
AATAATATACATCTACGTATTTTTTTTTTTTAGAAATTAGTATAGGTTTTTTTCTTTTTGTATATTTCATTCATTCATTTATATATATATATACTTATATGTATATATATTTAATATATGCATATACATATTTTCAAAATTTACTTATATATCATACTTATATATATACATATTCTGTAAATACACATACACATATAATTTAAATTAAAGTATTTGTTTATGTTATACATTAACATTTTATCATTTAATATATATATTTGGTTTCATCAAAGCATTAAAATCATTTTTGTGCAAAGGCTTTCAAGATAATGTAATATTCGATATTTGGGATTTGCAGGAAGATTGAGCCCTAATGTATTGGGTTCTAATTTTCCTTAATAATCCTAAATAATCGAGAATATTTTTTTCAAAACGCATGAATAAAAAAATTTATTTTCGAGAATTCAATATGTTGTGTCCTAATGTATTGGGTATGACATATTGTTTTCTTGAGATGAAAATCTTCCTATAAAAAAGGTAATATTCAAAGTTTGGGAATTTTGAGAGATTGTACTCTAACGTATTGAGTTTCGATTTCTTCACCTAACTTAAACAATCGAATATTCCCTAAATAAGAGGATTTCAATATGTAATTTGGTTTATACAATTTTTTAAATACAAGGATCATATTTTAAAAATCTTCTCGAACTTTTGACACCAAGACATTAAATAATCAATTTGGTACCGATTTTGGGCGTTACGAGGGTGCTAGCCCTTCCTCGTGCGTAACTGACTCCCGAACCTGTTTTCTCAAATTTTGTAGACCAAAATCGCTTTCAAGGTGAGCCGATCACACCTCAATAAAGGATCGGTGGCGACTCCAATTTTTGTCTTAAAGTCGACAACTTAATTTTTTGTTTTATCAAAAAATGGTTTCGACAAAATACAATGCCAAGAATTTCAAGGTCTGGAACACATAATTCCACCTTCAAAGAACAAGTATAAGCAATAACATACTAATATAATTGTTGCTAACGACATAGCTGTAAATTGAGGATGGGAAGTTATTTGCACTAGATAAAATTTTTTGAAAAAAAAAACCATAGATTTTCATCGAGGAAAACAAAAAATAGATTGATCTCTTCACTCTTCATCCATGTTCTTGGTTTCGAAGTAAATAATACCTTAACAATAACCATCTCTATTGAATATAAAGTGGCTTTCCATTAAGCCAACATTTCCCTGAAATAAATGATAACAATCCTAGAAGTAAATCAAATCTGTGTCCTTAATCCTTACACTTTAAACTATAGTAAAGCAAATGTAATATTGGAGCAAATTACAACCACAAAATATTGTCACGCGCTTGCAAATCGCGTGGTATTAAGTGATTCTTTTGCTTCAAATTCGCCTAGATCAATCTTACTCTCGAAAGTGGGCACCAAAAAAATTAAGAAGCAACGAGAGAACAAGAAAAGCCACAAAAAAGTAATACCATACCAAGTGTTCGAGTAAATACTCGTAAAAGTATGATCTTACTCAAGAATGAGCTACAATGGGATGATTACAAATGGGAAGGTATCTATTTATAGTTGAAGTCCTAAAGATTGAATAGTACAATTTAATTTATATCAACAGTCAAGATCAAAATCAATATAATCTTAAAAAATTTATATGAGCCTCTAATATTATAAATATTCCAAGATTAATTTCTGTATTTACTATAGTAACCTTAGTAACGTGCCAAAATTTTTATGTTTCTAACACGTTACTCTACTGGCACAAATCAAATGTAAGTTATATTCATGTTTTCAGTCATTCAATCATATCTCTAATTTAGCACTTAATTTATTGTATAGAAGTTACGTGCATTTTAATTTTTTCCATGATATTTAAATACAAATATTTTAAATTATTTCATATTAACCTTTTTTTTATAAATACATGCAATAAATCTATACACCGCACAGTATGAAAATTAATTAAAGAATATTGCTCGCAAGATACTTTAATCAAATATTAAAATGTTTGACTTTAACTTAATCGATAATTCGAATTGTTTGAATTTGAGCTCGATTGATAACTATCAAATCAAATTTTTTTTTTTAAACTTGAAAAACTTTCAAATTCAAGTATTACACTCTTAATTCATGACAAATGTCCAAATATAAATGTAGAAATATGACTCTCTAATAGAAGTGCTCATGGGCGGGCCGGGTTCGGGCCGAGCCTAGGAAAAACTTTTGGCCCGCAACCTAGGCCCGGGCCTAGCCTAAAATATGAGCCTGAAATTTTGTCCAGGCTCGGCCCGGGAAAAAATTCCTAAGCCCGAGCCCAGCCGGACCAAGCCCTTTCTTTTAATAAAACACTAAAAATTTATTTTAAAAATAAAATAATAAAAAAATTATTTTAAAATTTAAAAAATAAAAAACATATATTTATTATATTTGGGCCGGGCCGACCGAGTCCGGGCCAAAAAAGTTGTGCCCGAAGCCCGACCCGTTTTCTAAACGGGCCTCTTTTTTTGCCCAAGCCCATATTTCGGGCCTATATTTTTACCCAAACCCTCTCATATTTTGGGCGGGTCGTCGGGCCTGGCCGGGCCACCCTGCCCATGGACACCTCTACTCTCTAACACCCTTCAAAACATATAAGAATATTGAAAAAAAGTGAACGATACTACATTTACAACCATACCATGTAACATAGACATTCTTTTAATCCTTTGCATAATATTTATAGCAAAATTTATTTTGGAGGTTTAAATATGGCAAAAACTTTCTGTATTGCATCCACCAAGTAGTAGCATAATTAGGGGCTTGTAGGTCCGACCCCAAAAATGATTTTTTTATTTAAGCTTTTTAAACTTTTTAAAATTTTAAATAGTAAAGGTAAAATTAAAATTATACTTTGGTCCCTCTTAAAAATGATAAAAAATTGATTTAATCCTTTAAATTTTATAAAAATATAAACTATTAAAATTGCAAAATTGCATTTTTACCATCAAGAAAAAGAATTAATTAAAAGTATAATGATAATTTTAGCCCTCAACATTTATATATTTTTATTAAATTTGATTCTTATTTTTTAATCTAAATTTAGTAATTAAACTTTTAAAAAGAATTAAATTGTCATTTTCCTAATAGAGATGTTGATTAAAACATTAATTTTAGTGAATTATTTATTAGTTTATAATAATAAATTGTATATTATATGTTTATATTTTATTTTTAATATTTAATATTTAGATGCAATGTTTAAAGATTATATTTTGTTAAGTCAAGCTTTAATTTGATAAGAGTTTTGATATAAAAAAATAATGTTTTTGAGTAAAACTTGTTTTTGAAATAAAACTTTATAAATTTGAAAGTAAAAATTTGTTTCAAAATATTTTGAGAGAGAAATTTTAAATCTAATCTTTCAAATACTTGAAAATTATTTTGGAAGTTTTTTAAAACAATAAACAATTTTTCTAACATTTTTAAACAAGTTAAAATACTCACAGGGATCAAAGTATTGATACCCTAAACAATGTATTGATACCTTAACCCCAAGTATTGATACCAAATTGAGCTTCGAAATTCAAAAAAGCAGCACGAATAAAAGAGAATCGATATATTGACCAAAGTATCGATACTCTTTCATAGTATCGATACTGAATTGAGCTTCTATCTCTAAAAAAAATATTGAGGACAAATACAAAGTATCAATACCTTACCAAATATATTGATACCTCCTCCTAGTAATGATATTGTTTTAAGGTTCAATGTTTTGAAAATTAAACAATAAATTATCCGAGTATCGATACCTCATAGCAAGTATCAATACATACCCTATTGTATCGATACTACAGGCTTTAATGATCACTAAATTGAGGCATTAAATGCCCAAAGTATCGATAGCCCTCCAAAGGTATCGATACTTGTTGTTGTAGGTGACATTAATGCATTGGTTTTTACATCCCAATGATTCTATTCAATTCCATAACAACCACAATGGGTGGAAATCAATTTGGGACTATAAATACCAGCTTTCAAATGTTCAACAACAATAAAAAGATTACAAAAGATTAAGAGCCATCAAGAAAGATCAACAACTCCTTTTTCAACCTTTGTGCTTCAATTCTTTATCTTTTTCTTGTATACACTTGTGAGCATGTATTGTTTTTTATCAGTTCAAGTATTTTCTTTGTGTTAGTGCTTAATTGACAAACATCCTTGTAATGAATCAAAAGTCAATGGTGTTAAAAAGTGAGGTTTTGGGACTCCGTTTCCATGAACCAGACTCGTAAATATTTTTATTAAATATTTATAGAGTTTTATTAGAAGCGAGTTGAATTTCGGTTAAGAAATTTAATTGAATTAAGGCTTAATTTTAGTATAGAGACTAAATCGCGTAAGTGATAAACGTATGAATTACTAAAGAATTCTAATTAGAATTTATTTAAGGGGACTTAAAAGGTAATTATACCTATGGCTTATAAGTAGACGGCAACATGGTTTTAAATGTTAAATATGCTGTAAATTTTTACTTCAAATAAATAAATTAATAACATAAAACATAATATAATAAAATAACTTAAAACAAGTTAGTGGAACATAAAATAAAAACATTTTCATTCTTTCTTCATGCAAGCCGAAATTAAAGGGAGAAGAAGAAGTATTCGACATTAGAGGTTTAAGCATTCAAGCTTCAATTTATTTTCTTGTAATTTTTATGTTTTCGGAATTCTGATGTCTTATTTTTTCATTCAACCCATGTCTTCTTTTTCAATATTGTTTAAGATTTTGGATGTTACCATTATTGAGTAGTTAAAGTCTTAGGGACTAATTTGATAGATTTCTAGGTTAGAAGTGAAAAGGGGTTAAATTGTGAAGTTAATGGTTGATTTTGAGTAATAGGGACCAAATTATGAAAAACTAAAAATTAGGGGATGACATTGAGAAATAGGGAATTAATTAGGCTTGTAGTGAAATTAGTATAAAATTTTAGGGTTTCATGTGAAAGTTAGGCTAGTCCCAATTTTAGGGGCTAAATTGAATAAAGTACAAAAGTTACGTAATTTGATAATTAAATGTGAAATTGTTTGTGTATTGATGAAATGTGTGGTTTGTTTTATTCCATAGCTAATGTCGTTTCAGAATCCTCGAGTAAGAAAGGGAAAGATAAAGTCGATGTTGAATAGCTTAAAATCTATTGTTGGTGTTTTTATAATCTAAACTTTTGTATTTGTTACTATTACACATTGTATTATTAGGAAAGTATATAAGGTAAGTTAATTGCTAGATTAATGTTGCAAAATGATAAATTTGAATTGAATTGTTATGATCAAATAATTATTGGTGATAAATGATTAAATTGTATAGATGTAATAATATCATATATCGTATGTGAGATTATATTTCGAAATGAGATGCATGTGAGATTATATTCTATATGGAAATGAGATGTTTTGTTATGTTGGTAAATGAATGATTGAATTGATAATTGGTGATGTATGATTATGTAATTTGTTATAAATTGAATTGAGAAAATTATTACCCTATTAACTGTTCAGGTAGGATAGGAAGAGTTTAAGGTTTTACGACTATGTGTCAGGGAGTGTTGGGAACCCCATTCGTCAGTTATACTGACCAGTGCTGGGCACATATATTTTTTGATTTTACTGGCTAGCGCAAGGTGCAATTAATTTCTATGGTTTATCTGCTAGGCACTTGGTGACAAACTTTGATGTGTTGGTTGGATCCGCATATCCGAGTCTGAGTCATGTTAATAGGGGAAGTAATTGATAAAACTGAAATCATGACTTGAGATGATAATGGTTTGGAAATGAAAATGTTATTAAATAGCAAATGTGATATAATGGAATGAATTATATAACGAAATGTGATTTGGAAATTAAAGTAGTGTATGGTTATGTAATGAAGGAATAATATTAAATTAAGTATGATATGAATCAAACTATGAATGTGATAATATCGCATAGTATTAGCATATAATTGTATTTTAATTTTATTTTTATGTTCGATTTATAGAAATACCACATGCCTTTCGTCATCTGGCATCGATTGGCCGCTTTTTTACTTTCACCGAACCTCGTTTTCTCGTGTTTTCATTACACATCTGATTCGGATTTGATGTGAACGCTCCCACGAGATAACCAGAACCTACAATTAACCAATAAATCACCGAATTAGTGATTAAATCGATACTAAAATTGAAACCAGAATGATCCATTCAACCCATTATTCAACTAAACCCTTACCTTCAATCGAAAGATGGTAGTTACGTACAACTAAGTCACCAACAGACAATCCCGAGCCCCTTGGTCTTCCCCTAAATGGCATTAACAAAAACACTGTCAATAAAGAAACACCAACCAAAAGCAATAACTACACCTACACAAACTTGCTAAATTGAATTACAATAAGAATTTGAGACAAAAGAGAGTGATGAGCGAACTACAATACTGATCAAATAATAATGGCACATAGTTTAGTTGGAACGAAAGACTGTAGAGTGGAAAGGGAGGAATTTTTTTCAAAGAAAGAGAAAAAAATAGAGAGAAGAAAGGAAAGGAAAAAAAAGTGAGAGAAGGGGGAAGAGTTTTGGGAAAAATCAAAAATAAAATTAAAAATAAAAATTAAATAAAAACTAAATCAAATGTAACAGAAATCCTTTACTCTCCCACTACCTACCTTATCCCTTAGAGTCCTACCAACTAACCACATCCAACTACCTTAAAGTTTCAATTTCGCCAAACCTCTATCTGACAACCGAAGCAAAAATTATCACTCTAATTCACACAGAAACTCAAACACAAAATCTTAAGGCAAGCTAACTCCTTACCACTCGAACCAGCAAGCTCATTCTGATATAATTTACTAAAGATAATATATAAACCCAATCACCAATGAATAGGCTACAATAAAAAATAACCTATTTTCCCAAAAGTGGGGGTTAAACCCAAGACCTCAAACACACAACCAAAACCTTAGCCACTGAAGCAGATACACATTTATGACAAAATTCCCAGAAATAAAGTAAAATTAGTCAGGGCATTAGAACTCTACCCCTTAAAAGAAATTTTAGCCTCAAAATTTACCTGATCCGAACAGATGAGGATACTACTGAAGCATCGAGTCCTCAAGTTCCCGCGTGGCTTCCTCAATGCCATGATTCTTCCATAGAACCTTAACTAATGGAATAGACTTCCTCCTCAAAACCTTTACATGGCGATCTAAAATTTAAATCGGCTCATCCTTAAATGTCAAATTTGGTCTAACCTCAATCTCCTCAACAGAAACAACATGAATGGGTCAAACCGATACCTCTTCAACATAGAGATGTGAAATACGTTATGAATACGGTCTAACTCTGAAGGTAACTCTAACTGATAAGCGATCAGTCCCACACACTTCAAAATTCGATAAGGCCTAATGAACTTAGGGCTCAACTTGCCCTTACGTCCAAACCTAGAACTTTCTTCCACAAAGATACCTTACGAAAAATGGAGTCACCCCCAGAGTAATCGATATCCCTCTTTTTCAAATCTGCATATGACTTTTGTCTATCAAAAGCTGTCTTAAGACGATCCTGAATTAATCTGACCTTGCCCTCAGTCTTGGAAACCAACTCAGGACCCAACACCCGTCGCTCCCCCAGCTTAGTCCAACATAGTGAAGTACGACACTTACAACCATACAGAGCTTTGTAAGGTGTCATCTGGATGCTAGTGTAATGACCCAAAATTCACAGACATCGAAAAAGTATGCTATTGGGCTTCCATCTTTGTAAATCGAGTTCGAAAATAATTATTAGAAATATTTATGAGTCTAGTAGTGCGTCTAATTAAATTTTAATTAGGTGAATTTAGCTTAATTAAGAGTAATTGCGAAAAAGGATTAAATTGAATAAAGGGTAAAGGTTTAATTATAGATTAAAAGAAAATGGAAAGAGGTTAAAATGGCAATTATGCCAATTAACATAAGTGAGGCGGCATAAGCCGTTAAAATCTAAGATTTTTATATGATTTTTTAAAAATCTTAGTATTAATTATTATTAAGGTTTTATATTAAATTATAAATTATATTAATTATTATATTATGAAATAAATAAATTAAGACATGACAAATATAGGGTGATAAGTGGTACATGTGTAATATATATACACTTGTATTAAAATTATTTATTTACTTAAAATTTAAGTAAAAAGATATTTATAACATTAATTAATATTATTTATTAATATTATCATTATCATGACATTATATTTATGCCAAATGTATGATGATTAAATAATACATGTATAAAAAGATAAATATATACAACTGTAATATTTATATTTGTATATTAAGTAGATATTTATTATTTAAAAGATATTTATTAGATAAATAATTAAATTATAATATTTTTATGTGATTAATAAATTAATTTGTGACAAGTGTAGGGTATAGATTAAGTACAAGTGTAAAATAATATATGTATACATTTGTAATATATGGATTAGTTAAAAATTAGATATTTATTATTATTAATTAGTACATATATAAGAAATGAAAGAAATGAAAAGAAAAAAAAGAATAGCAGAACCATTTCGAAACAGAGCAGGGGAAAGGAGAAAAAGAAAAGAAAAGGAAAAACTAAGGTTTAAGGTTTTAAAACTTTAAAAGCTAACAAAGAACTCGGGGCATCAGTATAAAAAGGAAAGGAAAAAAGTCATCAAGGAGTAACTGCGAAATTCGAGTTTGTATTACTATAATTCAAATTATTTATTTTTTCATTAAATGTTAAATTAATTTATGTATATGGTAAGTAAATTATAAGGTAAGTGTTTTTGTTGAATTGAATGAAAACTGATGTAACACCCCTTAACCCTAAACCGTCACCTGAACAGGGTTATGAGGCATTACCGGACATATCAAACAATTTACAAATAATTTTTAAATAAATAACCAACATATTAAAATAAATCATAAATTGTTTAAATTTTAACAATTGATTACATTCATTGATCATTTTTTTATAAAAATTTCGGCAACATTTCTACTTATTTTTACATATAACCCCCTGTAAAATTTCAAACATAACCAACCCAATTCCAGTATTTCAACCAAAGCATTTATATACTTAAATCTTACTTGACATATTGACATAACAACTTAATTAATAAAAATCCTATTATCATTTCTAATTAACACATAAAACTAATCAAGCCATTTCAATTTGATACTAATGCCATAAAGGACTTCTACCATTTTACTAACATAATCATCAAAACACATAATATCTTACTTTACAACAAAACTATATAACATACCAAAATAACTATTATAATTCTTATGTACATGCCACTTTCAATTTAGGAAAAAGACATCACCAAAATCTCTATGTCGGAGTCGGGATTGTCCTGGATGCTGAACCGAGACTCTGACCCCTTTTTAACCTGTGCACGGAAACAACCGTACGCTGAGTATTTTATACTCAGTGGTATTACCATAATTCAAATTATAATAGCAATAAAGAATTATAATTGTCAAGCATGTAACTATTCAATTTCTTAAATATCAATTAATTCATAAACTTTCATTATTTAACAATAACAATACAATTTTTAGCAAATTTTTTATCTCAATCACATGTAACAATTTCAATCACAACATAAGCATTAATTTCATGCCTTTCATTTTCAATATCAATTTCAATCCGCAATTTTAAATTTTCTCATATTCAATTATTCACCCTATTAACAATCTGGACTTTGACGGATACACGGATTTCAACCCAACACACCAGTACGGCACATTGTGCCTAAAACGGTACATAGTACCTGATCAGTATACGACACATAAGTGCCTGAAACGACACACGAGGTGCCTGATATACGACACACGAGGTGCCTGATATACGACACATAAAGTGCCTGAGATGCGACACATAAAGTGCCTGATCGGCAAGGCCGATAAATCCCGTACTCATCCAAATCCTATGGCATGCCAACTATATCCGGCTTAGCCCGACTAGTTAATAGGGTATATAAATTTCACAATCTAATTTTCACTTTTATTTCAAGAATTCATTTTCAATATCAATTATATTTTTTTTTCCATTCACTAATTAAAACACAGTTCAATACTAACACATACTTTTCTGATTCAATTTAATTTTTTTTCCAAATTCAATTCAATAAAGTCACTTACCTTATTATATGCTTACCATACACATAATTTAAATTTAACATCAAATAATAAATAATTTGAAGTATAGTAATACAAACCCGAATTTTGCTCGATTATTCTTCAATAACCTTCTCATTTCCTTTGTGTGTCGATGCCTCGAGTTCCTTGTTAGCTATGAAAATAATAATAATTTACACCATCAATTACAACATTAATTTATAATAATAGAATTTATATCTAATTTATACTTTAATTCCAATTTAATCCTAACTAAATTTATTTACTTTTCTAATTTAATTCACACTCTATTTCTATTCAAATTTCTTCTAAACTCAAATTTAACTACCAAATTTTCAACATATTTCATTAATTTCAAATTTTCCTCAATTTAATCCTTACAAACATAAAACTTATAGCTTACTTCACACTTTAATCCTTTTATCAACTCTAACTAGAAATTCTATCAAATAAAACCTCAATTCCAACATTTATTCAACATAAACCCTACTCAAAAAAATCTATTAACTTTCAAATTTTCAACTTAAATCCAAGAGTATTTCACTCTAGGATTCCAAAAATATCAAATTTATGAGAAAAGGACTTGATTTTACTTACCTATTAAACTTCAAGCTTCAAATCCCTAGTTTTCCCTTTTATTTTTCTTTCCCCTTTCCTTCCTTTCTTTTTCGTCTGTTCTCTATTTCTATTCTGTTCTTCTTTTGTTTCTTTGTCTTTTTATTTTACTTACTTTACTTTATTTCTTTTATTTTAACTAGTAATATTAATAATATATGTTATATAAAAATCTTTTACTTATTATTTAATCATATATTTATTTTTATTACAAGTGTACCTATGTAATTATTACTATTACACTTGTCTTAATCTTTACCACATTTGTCATCTATTTAATTTATATAATATAATACAATATAATATAATATAATATAATATAATATATAAAACATAAAAATCTAAGATTTTTATCACTTATACCGTCCCATTTCTTGTTAATGGCTTAATTGCCATTTTAACCCTTTTTATTTTTTATTAATCTATAATTCAACTTTTACCCCTAGTTCAATTTAGTCCTTTTTCCTAATTTCTCTTAATTAAACTAAATTTACCTAATTAATACCTAATTAAGCACTAAACTAAACTCTTAATTACTTCTAATAATTATTTTCGAACTCAATTTATTAAGACGGAGGCCCAATATTATACTTTTTCGATACCCGTGAATTTTTGGGTTATTACAACTGAGTTGAACGATGAATATGAATTGAAATTGAATTGTATGTGGATTGAAATGGAAAAAGTATATTGAATTGAGTTGTAATTAAATTGAGAATGAAATTGAAATTGAAAAGTAATACGGAATATCCTATTAACTAGTCGGGCTAAGTTGGATATAGTTGGCATGCCATAGGATTTGGAAAAGTACGGGATTTATCGACTTTTTCGATCAAACACTTTATATGTCGCATATCAGACACTTTATGTGTCGTATTTCAGGCACCTTGTGTGTCGTATCAGGCACCTCGTGTGTCGTTTTATTCACTTATGTGTCGTATACTGATCAGGTACTGTGTATCGTTTTAGGCACAATGTGCCGTACTGGTGTGTTTGGGTTGGAATCCGTGTATCCATCAAATTCCAGATTGTTAATAGGGTGAATAATTGAAATGAGAAAATCAAATGAATTTGATCGATTGTAGTATTGAATATGAGAAAATTTAAAATTGTGGATTGAAATTGAGATTGAAAATGAATGGCAGGAACTTATTAATGTTCATGTAATGATTGAAAATATTATATGTGATATGTGATTGAAATTGAAGAATAGCTAAAAATTGTACTGTTATTGTTAATTAATGAAAGTTTAAGAATGAATTGATATTTGAAAATATGCTTGATAATTATATTCTATTATTATTATTATTATTATTATTTGAATTATGGTAATACCACTGAGTATGGAATACTCAGCGTACGGTTGTTTCTGTGCGCAGGTTGATAGGAGTCAAGTGTCCCGGTCCAGCATCCAAACGATCCCGACTCCAGCATAAAGATTTTGGTGATGTTTTCTTCCTTTAAATGAATGTGGCATGTATATAAGGATTATAATGGTTATTTTGGTATGTTATACGATTTTGTTGTAAAGAAAGATATTTGGTGTTTTGATGATTAAATTAGTGAAATGGTAGAAATAATTTATGACATTAGTATTGAATTGAAACGGTTTGAATAATTTTATGAGCTAATTAGAAATGAGTTTCATCAATTAAGTTGTTAAGTCAATATCTCAAATATGATTTAAGTATATTTGAGAATATAAATGCATTGGTTGAAATACTGGAATTGGTTTGGTTGCGATTTGAAATTAGAAGGGAAGGTTAAATATTTATAAAGGGGTTATATTGAATTTTTTAAAAAAAAAAGAAAAAAATGAATGAAGTCAATTAGTAAAACTTTATATGAATTTATGATTATATTATAATATATTTATTATTTATTTAGGAATTATTTGTAGATTATCTGATAGGTCTGGTAATGCCTCATAACCTTGTTTCGACAACGATTTAGGGTTAGAGGGTGTTATAGCTAGACTGAAAACTGTTGTTATAGACGAACTCAGCCAAAGGTAGGAAATCATCTCAACTACCTCGAAAATCAATTACATAACTTCAAAGCATACCCTCCAGTATCTGAATCACCCACTCAGATTGACCATCGACCTAAGGATGGAATGCAGTACTGAAGTTCAATCTCGAACCCAAAGCCTCATAAAGTTTTTTTCAAAATCGAGACATGAATTTAGGATCTCTATCTAAAATTATCAAAATCGAAACCCTATGAAGTCTCACAATCTCAAAAATATAGCTTGGCCAATTTCTGCAAAGAATAATCTGTCCAAACTAGAATAAAATGGGCAAACTTGGTCAACCAGTCCACGATGACCATACAAAATCCTTTTTAGTAGGTGTTGAAGGCAACCCACTAACGAAGTCCATCATTATACACTCAAATTTCCATAAGGGAATCTTAACTTGCTGGCACGTTAGACAACGAGCAACGAAATCGGTTATAGTGGAAGAATCTGCTACAGCTTAAGAAATTGCATGGCCAATTGGTACTGACATAGAAAGGTGGGCCAAAGAGGAATTTTAAAATGAATGGAGCAGTAAATGAAGTTATTTCTATTTAAGGAGTTAATTTGGAAAACTACATGCCATTTATTCGATATTATGTACCACTTACTTTTTTTTTCTTATGAGCGAAGAAAGATTTATTGAGCTATAAGAAAAAAACAAAGTATGTGAATTCTGCTAATTAATCAAAGATTAAAAAAGAAAACTAAGATTTTTGACAAAACTTACAATTATTTGTCTTGGTCTAATGTTGGCACATTAAAAGCATTCTTCACTGTTAACTTCAATTGAATCTCTTTTCTTAAGCATTCTTCATTGCCAACTTGCCCTCATGTCCAAACCGCAAAACTTTCTTCCATAAAGATACCATCCTCTCACTCTCTCCCTCCCTCTTCACTTACTCGTTAGTTTCTTTCTTTATGGTTGGTTTTTTTTATCTTTTATGCTTTTTTTCTCTCTCTTTTTTTATTCTTTTGTTAATTTGTGTATCATTTGTCCTTTGTGCTATCAGTTTTAGTCATTAAGGGTAAGGTTGCTTCATCCTCCATTTTTTTAGCCATGTATTAAAATTACTTCATTAGGCGTTTAGGGTTTCAGAGCTTTAGTAGTGTGGTATTAATTTGTATTTTGTATACTTAATGAGTTCGATGCATTTTTAGGAGAAGAATGAGAGCTGTTGGGTGTTCCTTCGATGACTTAGATATTGTTGTTGTTGTTTTCTTTGTGCTAGGTGCTTTAATGTTATGTTAGTGAGTCATTCTTGATTTAGTGTTGCATTTTGATACTAATTTGATACGTTTGGAATATTGATTTTAGGTTCTAGTGTGTTCTTTCATGAATCTACATCAAAATCAGCAATCAGACGTGTGATCTAACTCGAAAAACTCATCGAAAATTTAGAAAATATGCAAAACAAGGTTGTTTTCTAAAACTGTCCAGTGACACATAACCGTGTGGTAGGTCATGAGAGGTACATGACCGTGTGTGATTTTGTAGCCCGTGTGGAGCTCACGACGATGTGTGTTTTTACAACCCATGTGGCTTGTTATGTAGGCCGTGTTCCCACACTGTTGTGTGAGATCATGCAAATCGTGTGGATAGACTATGTAGACCACACGGGCTAGCTTTTTGGGTTGAGTGGGTCTTTTGGGCCAATTAGGGGTCGACTAAAGAACTCAGAATTTGGGTCTAGGTGCATTATATAGGCCTAGAAAGCATAAATTTCAGTACAACAAGCATGGGTAAGTGTAGGAAGTATGTTAAATAAATTTTGATAAATATAATAATGCGATATTATCTGCTGTAAGTAGGTATGTGAGTTAAGCATGACTATTTTGTAAACCATGTGTGTTATACATATTTTGTTATCTGTTTTGATAAGTTATCCGATTCGACCATGAATATGATATGCTATGATATATATAAATTATGTGTAAGTTACGTTCCGTATAATATCTGTTTATGTTTGCGTGCATAAAAACCATGTGGTATGCATGTCAACGTGATTTAACATATGCATTTGGGTGGTTCTATTTTGTTGGAGGAAGTGTTTTCTAGTAGCATTAGTGCATTTTCGGCAGTTAAACCACTATATATGTTTGGCAACTGAGCTGTACTATTATGAGTGGCATACCACCATGATCCGGTGTGATTTGAATGGATGGACTCTTAAAGTCCTAATTGGTGTGATTTGTTGGATGGAGTTGGTGTGTAGCAGATGAAGGTAGGATTTGTGTATGCATTTGTTCTGGTCTGGTATGACATATGCACTTATGAAAACATGACATTCTAGTATGATATATTTGTCTATGAAATTATGATATTCCAAACCAAAATATGTTCCAGTTATATGATATTATGATCTGGAATATATATGTTTCTAGTAATACAACATTTTGATATGTTATTGATACATTAAAGTAAAATTTTGTAATCACATTTACGTATGTGCTTGTTAAATAAAAATTATGCTTGTGGGTGGAGACACACACTAGGCTTTTAGCTTATTTGTTTGTTTAATACATTTCAGGTTAACTTCGGAGTTAGGACCGGACAACTTGCGGGAGCTCAGATTGGTTACCAGATAAAATATTTGTGGGTTTACGATTTAATTATTTTTGGACTGTAATATGTTTTTGGTCTTAGTTTTGGTTTTTGTTTTATTCGTCGGCTTTTAATATTTCTGAGCATTAAACTACAAATCACATTAGCTGACAAGTTAAATTTCGATTTTCAAACTAAAACAAACTTTGAAATTTTTTTACTACAAGGTTAAGTAATCATTTAAGTATTTTTTGAAAATAAAATATATGGTTTGTAACAAGTGATTTTTTAATACTGGAAATGATCTGCTCACATTAGTACTTTTAAAACTCGCGATTTTGAATGTGAATTATGGGTTTTAAATAAGTGTTTTCGAACTCGGCTTTTCTAACCATCTATGGGTGTTTTGCCAAAATTTTATCTTTTTGAAGCATGCATAGAGTTTGATTTGAACCGAAGCTTTGAACGAGTTGATTTAATTCCTCAATATCTAGTCATTACTTCTAGGCTGGGTTTTGGGGTGTTACAACCCAAGCGTGTTGTTCTTTTTAGACTTCAGTTGAATCCTCATCAAGCCCACCAAAATTTCTTCTTAATCAACTCATATCTATATGGGCTTCAAAAATCATCTCTGGAACCTTCCTTAAAAGTTTCTCGCATACGTCTCCCCAATCGGCTGCTTGAACTGACCCAGTCACTTTCAATCCATCCACCGATAACCTAAGCTATAGTTGCATGTCCTCCAAAGTGATAGTACACACGCCGCATGGAAGATGAAATGTGTGCATCTTGGGTCTCCACTTTTCCACAAACGCGTTTACAAGGGTCACATGCGAAAATCGACATTTCTCAAGTAGGGTTCGATCAAGGGTGATGGATGAGCGGATAGATTGCGAATATACGTCTTTAAAATTTGATATTCTTCCTATTTAGGTAAAAAAATATACAAAAGATTAAATTCAAATATAACAAGAAATAGTAAAATTAAGCAACATTGAAATATAATAAAAAATATTCTTACAATTTGCAATTGGTCAACGGAAATGTGATTGTCATCGAAACGAATAGAGATTTTGTCATTGCTAATTTTGAAAAACGCCGAATAATTTATAATAGAAAAATTAATTTATGAAAATGTTGAAATAATTTTAATAAAAAAATAAAGTTGTGGGAGAAATAAATTTTGAGTGGGAATTTAAGAGGGAATTTATAGAAATTTAAGAGAGATTTGAGATTGAATTGGAAGAAAAATGAAATGGGAAAGGGTTATATAGGAAATAAAATGGGACCATAGAGGGTGGGTGGGGGCTCCAATGGCTAATTAAATAGCCGTTGGAGAAAGTAGTCATTAGAGTTATCGTTGAGGGAAAATGCTTCTAGGTAGAAGCATTTTCAGTTGATTTAATAGAAAACGCTTTCAGCTAGAAGTGTTTTTCTAGCAATACATTAAAAATGCTTCCAACTAGAAGTATTTTTCTGCAAATTAGCTAAAAACGCTTATAACTAGGAGTGTTTTGTAAAATTGGCCTACTCCCATAATTTTTACATTGGAATTTTTGAAAGTCTCTCATATGATATCGAAATTTCAAAAATTCTATTGTTATTTATAGTTAATTTTGAGGAAAAGAGATTTCTATATAATAAAAATAAATAAAATTTAACAAGTATAGTTACGTTTGTCTCTAAAATTTGGAAACAAATAAATAATAGAAAATACACCTTAAATGTATAAAAATGAATAAAGAAAAACCATTTTCATTTCTAATAACAAATGAAAATTAAGAAAAAGAAACTGAAGAAAAGTAGATATTTTAAATGTACTGAAAATCATACAAATAATTAACACAAAGACTTTCACTTTTTTCTAAGTCGTCCTCTACCATTTCATGTCATGTGGCAAACCAATCAGAAAAACAAATCCTCATAATTTAGATCCAATACTGCACTAATCTCATAACACAGATCCTTTGGCTACTAAACCAAGAAAACCCAGTTGTGTTAGAGTTTATGCTTTCCGAGTGGTTGACTTTTCTAGGCAGATCAATTTCAATTCCTTTCTAAAAGTTTCTCTTTTTTTTTAGTTCAACCTTGATTTCTACTTTGTTGTTCCTTCTTTCAAGTTTCTTTCTTTTTGTATTCAGTTTTACTTACTTTTGTTCAAAAAAAACCCAACCTTCGAATCCCTTTTGATTGTATTGAAGTAGTAAGAATCTTCTCAACACTAAGTGTAGTTTGATTTTGAAATTTCCAAGTGAGAAAAATCTATTTATATTTGTGTTATATATTTTTGATCTCATCTGATCTTTTTATGTTCTTCTTTTTTCCCTCCCCTTCTTCAAGTTCCTTTCTTTTTGTATTCAGTTTTACTTACTTTTGCTAAAGAAAAAAAAAACCAACCTTCAAATCCCTCCCTTTTGATTGTTTTGAAGTAACAATCTTCTGAGCACTAAGCGTAGTTTGATTTTAGAAGTTCCCAAGTGAGGTAAACCTATTTATATATGCTTCATTTCTGTTTTTTATATATAAATTGAAGTTTTTCTATATTTTTTTTTATCTCATCTCATCTTTTTATGTTTTTCTTGAAGCAAGTAAGAGCTAAAAGACTGTTTGGATTTTGAAATGGTAAGTGGATATGTTTATTATATTTTTCAGCATTATATCTATAATATTATTAGTGTGAGGGTTAAAATATTTTGAATTATTATTTTTATCAGTAATTAGCTGTCTTTTTTAGTTATAATTATATGACATTACACTCGTATATGATTTTATTTGTTTATTAAAGTTCTCATTGTGTTTTCAGCTGGACTGAGTTGAAAGAACAGCACATTGATTCTCATAGGTTGAGTTGTCTTTCTCCATCCTTGGTATGTATAAGAAGTAGTGTCTTAATCTTCAAAACACTTTTTGATTCTTTAATTTTTTTATGGTAATTACTTATGATTCACTACAGTGTTTGAACTTGGAACATCATATTTTTCAATTTGAGGTTGTCAAGCATGGGTTGCGGATTTTGTGAGGCTGCTCTTTCTAACACAGTTGGAACACTGGTTGTGGACTGTGTGGTGAAGCCGGTAGGACGTCAACTTGATTATGTCCGTTGCTTTCATGACAATGTTGAAAAGCTCCGAGAGAAAAAGCGTGAACTTGCAGATGCACGAGTTCGTCTACTACATAAGATTGAGGATGCTAAAAATCGGCTTCTACTAATTGAAAATGATGTACAGAACTTGCAATCAAGGGCAGACGAAACACTGTCGGATATGGGAACTCTGGAGGAGGAAATCCAACTGAATAAGAGGTGTCTCAATTGGTGTCCTAATTGGAGTTGGAGATATCAATTAAGCAAGAAAGCAATGAAGAAAATCCAGGATATCTCTGAGCTTTTGGACAAATTTGGTCAACTTGGACCAGTCGGTTACCCTGCACCTAGTGCCCTTCCCACCATAGATTTCCTATGTTCTAAGGAATTTGTGTTTTCGAAATCTTCAGAGACTGCATTTTATCAAATCATTGAAGCCTTAAAAGATGACAATATCAACATGATTGGGTTGTGGGGGATGGGAGGGGTGGGCAAGACCACCCTGGCTCGTGAAGTTGGAAGTCAAGCTCAAAAACTGAAATTGTTTGACAAAGTTGTGATAACGGTTGTGTCTCAAAAGCCAAATTTTGAGAAAATTGAAGATGAAATTGCACAATACATAGGCTTTGATATGAAGAATGAACAAGGAAGAAGATCCGAGCAAGAATTATGGTTAAGGCTGAAGAATGAACCGAGGATTCTTATCATCCTTGATGATATTTGGGAATCCATCAACTTAAAGGAGAAGATTGGAATTCCAATTGGGGATGATCATAAAGGCTGCAAAGTTCTTTTAACAGCACGCCGTCAACAAGTATGTCAAGCTATGGATTGTCAAAACCTGGTACAACTTGGCTGTTTGAATGATGATGAAGCTAGGACTCTGTTTGAAAAGAAAGCAGGTCTAGATGACTTTTCTGATGATTATATTAAAATTCGAGCAAATCAAATTGGCAAAAAATGCGGGGGTTTGCCTATAGCTATAGTTCCACTGGGAAGTGCCTTGAAAGGTAAAACCCATTATGAGTGGCAAGCTGCATACCGGAGACTCAAAGATCGTAGATTGACTGAAATTGAGGATGTTAATGAAGAAAATGCCTATGTATGTCTTGAGGCGAGCTTCGACTACTTGAAGAATATGGAGACAAAGACATGTTTCTTGTTGTGCTCTTTATTTCCTGAAGATGATAAGATTTATGTTGAGAATCGATGAGTCTGTAGATGCATGCAAGCAACTACTTGAAGATGTAGAATCTCTTGAATTGGGTTATGTGGAGGGTCACCCAAACCTTATTCCGAGCTTGGACTTGGGATTTAGAAAGTTGACTTCTCTAGATCTTCGAGGGTGACAGTCTATGCAATGCTTAATTGATGCATCAAAGCAGCAAGTGCCAATCACTGCACTCTCTAATTTGAGAAAGTTATCATTAAGTCGTATGTTTCATTTGGAAGAGATGTGCAATGCTCCCCAGCCGCAAGGTTTTTTACAAAAGCTTGAAGAGGTTATAGTTTCAGGTTGTAGTGAGATGCAAGTGTTATTCCCAATTGCTGAATTGAGGAGCATAGAACAAGAAGGGCCCAGTCGTTATTTAAGCCTCCAAAGTCTGAAGATTGTTAAAATATGGAGAAGCAATAATTTGAAATATATCTTCCCAATGTCTGCATACTTTGAAGATAGAGCGTTGCTCGCAATTGGAAGATATAATCCAAGACCGACAAGTGGCATACAAATGTCTACTCCAAAGTCTAAGGGAAGTATGTGTGTCTCACTGCAATAACTTTTCTTTTCCTTATCGTCCTATGGTCAAAGATTGGGAAATTTGATTATGCTTTTCATTTTAGGTTTCGTTGATTGATTTGCCTCAATTGAAAGGAAGGGACGTGAACGACATTATGCTCACGCAATCGTCTTTGCAGAAGTTAAAAGTGCACAATTGTCCTCAATTGACACATTTTATTATTTTGACTACGACACAAGTAAGATTTTTTTTTGTTTATTATTTATTTGTTTATTTTTCTTTAATAATTTGTTGTTTGAATAGTTGTTTAAAAGATAGATTTTATTTTATAATTTTGGTCTAAAACTAATCTAAATAACCTTTTAAACAAATTAGTTTATTATAATACCATATAATAAGATTAATAAAATTTTCAAAAAAAAAATATTATCCAAACTTTATGTTTTAGATATGTTGCAAACTATTTATCTAATACTAAATTATATTATACCTATTATGTGGGTCAACAAAAGTAAGCTATATAAAATTATATATAAGTTTTAGTTTGGTTGGTATCAATATTGTTGTCTGAATAGGAGGATGTAGGTTCGAGTGCACTCAAGCACGTGTATCTTTCTATTTAAATGTGGGAAGGAATTATGGATGATTTTAAAATTTGTATTAAAAAATAAACTAGAAAAAAATATATTTAATTTTTTTTTAATATAGCCTTTTACACAGGTGGTTTTTAATTTTTGTATTAATAAATGAAAATGAGTTGAAGTAATTCCCAATTGCGTTGTTACACCTGTCAAATAATTTATATGTACAGATTATGTGATATTATTTATGACTGTTTTTGTACCATATTTTTGGAGTATAATATTGATTTAAGGTAAAATAATTTTTTTTTGTAAGGAAATTAATTGATGAAATGTTAAGTTAGCTGTTGACATCTTTGAACATTTTGAAATTGAAAATTGATGAAATGTTTATAGGAATTGGTGATTGGGAAGATGACAAATGCACAATTGAGCAATTTGCATTCATGTAAATATGAGGAATTGGAGCAATATCAAACGTCATCACAACATCATCCCCTACCTCTTTGCTTTCCAAATCTGATTCTACTTGATATCTTGCAATGTAAAAGCTTGAAATCTCTCTTTCCAATTATTGTTGCCCAAGTTAGCTCTAAACAACTAAACGCGCCCAATTTGCAAACTCTGAGGATAGAGAGGTGCTTTAGAATGGAAGAAATAATCCAAGATTCACAAGTATCAACCATAAGCTTCCAATGTCTAAGGGAAGTACAAGTCACAAAATGCAATAAGTTGAAATTTCTCTTCCCAATGTGTGTTGCTAATAGTCTTGGGCAATTGCAAACTCTGATGATAGAGAGGTGCTTTGGAATGGAAGAAATAATCCAAGACTCACAAGTATCAACCATAAGCTTCCAATGCCTAAGGGAAGTACGAGTCACAGAATGCAATAAGTTGAAATTTCTCTTCCCAATGTGTGTTGCTAATAGTCTTGGGCAATTGCAAACTCTGACGATAGAGAGTTGTTCCCAATTACAAGAAATAATCCAAGGACCAGATGAAGTGTTAATCTCAATGTCTCAAGGTCTTGCATGATTGAAAAACGTTGAGTTGATTAATTTGCCTCAATTGAAAGGAAAGGAGAGAAACTACATTGTGCTGACATCGGCATCTTTACACTTGTTAAAAGTGAGAGATTGTCCTCAATTGACACCTATTATCGTTTCAACTAATATACAGGTAAGACCACCTTATATATATTATTTATTCAAATTTTCACCTTTTGATTTTTTCTGTATAAAATAAATAAATGCTTGTATAACTCTTTAAAAAATAGTTTTCATTGTAGAATTTTGGTCTAAAAACTAATCTAAATAAACCGTTAAGTAGTTTAGTTAATTACAATACCAATTAGTAACATAAATAACATTTCAACTGAATACTTTTATAATCTATACGAGACATTTAAGACATTTTAGTTTCTTATATATATATATATATATATATATATTGCAACCACTATCTAGTACTACGTAATATTATTTATGTTGTGTTTTTGCACCATATTTTTGGAGATTTTATTTTTTGTGAATTTTTTTTTGGTAATGTATGATCTTAATTATATGTATTTGAGTTGAACAGTAAACTTTTTAAAAATTTGAATTCTTTGACTAGAAAAGATTGAAAAAGAAATCTTGTGCTTATTCTTAAATTGATGATATGTTTATAGGTATTGTACTTTTCGAAGATGATAGAAAAGAAGCAAATAAGCAACGTGACAGTCCCTGAAAGGAGAGGAGGAACATCAATTTTCAATTTTGAAGAGTTATTTGAATATCCTAGATATAATCTTTCAAGTCTGGAGAAGCTAACGTTGTCCAAACTAACTAAATTGCGGGTGATATGGAGTGGTCCCATTCAAGTTGAACACTTTCAAAATCTCACTCGATTGCAAGTCCGCAATTGCAGAAGGTTAAGATACATCTTCTCACCTACCATCGCTCGAAATTTGCCACAATTGTCGTGGTTGCATATAGCTGACTGTGAGGAATTGGAGCAAATAATTGAGAAGGATCAAACTCCGTCACAACATCATCTCCAACCTATTTGCTTCCCTAATTTTTGGTGGATTACAATCATTAACTGTGAAAACTTGAAATGTCTCTTCCCGATTCCTCTTGTTCATGGCGGCCTTCCAAAACTAAGTGGATTATGCCTTAGGCAGGTCTCCAAATTAGAGCAGGTGTTTGAAGGAGATGAGACAAATCTGAATGAGGAAGAAGAGAAAGTGATACGCCTACCTCTGCTCCGCTTCTTAAAGCTTGTTGAGCTACCAAACCTCGTGAGCTTTAGTCCTGTGGGTTACCAATTTGTTTTCCCATTTTTGACGTATTTACAAGTAAAAGGTTGTCCCAACATGACCACAAGATTTAGTGTTGGTTCAGAGAAATCAGTGCATGCGAAAACGCAGGTACACTACTCTTCAAAACTCAAGTACACTACTCTTCAAAACTCAACAATAAGCTTTAAAACAGAAATTCATCCATTCAATTATTTTCTCTATGTATTCTCCCAATATTAAGCTTTAATTTCTATGCATTGATGCAATATTTTTATTTTGGCTGCCTGAGAGAAATTCTTTTTTTTTTAATGCTTTAAATGACTAAATGAAATTGCATTAACTGTAATCAGTTTGCATCAAGTGGCTGTCAATATTTCTTTCTAGATATCCTTGTTGCATTATTATTATCAATTCACAGTTCTTGTTCTTAATATGTCATCCTTTGTCCAATTTTGGAAAATTGGCTTTGCTTTCTTCATCATCAATCATCAAAAGCAAACAGTAATAAGTGAAGGTTTAATTTGCTTTGCAGGCAAGCCAATCAGATGATGAAATTATAGTGGAAGAATCTGCTACAGCTCAAGAAACTGCATGGCCAATTGGTAGTGATATAGAATGGTGGCCTAATGGAAAATTAAGCATTGCGAATGTTTAAATTGAATGCCATTTATTTGTTATTATGTACCATTTATTCGTTAAATTGAAGAAAAATTTATTGAGGTATAAGCAAAAACAAAGTATGTGAATTCTGCTCATTAATCAAAGGTTAAAAAAGATTAAAAAATAAAACTAAAATTTTATTAAATATCAACTTTATTAAAAGAAATCTTCATTTGTTTAGAAATAAATATCAACTTTATTAAAAGCACTCTTCATTTGTTGACACAAGTTTTTAAATTATTTTTGTGGTTAATAAATTCCTAAATTATTTTATAGTTAATTTTAACATATCAAAGTGCTTGATTTAAAAATTATAATAAAATTATTTTAAAATTTTAAATTAATTTACATTTTATTTTATATTAATGTTAATTTAAAGAGAATAGTTTAACCATAAACTTTCCATCCATCCATAGCCATTGTGTTTGCAAAACAATTGGCTCCCAGTTTCGAACTCTGATTAGTGTAGATTATTTTATTGTTATTTGAGTTACGAATTTAGCCTATAAATAAGTTCTTTTACAACCTTAGAAAATACACTCAAAAAGATTAGATCTCATAACAGTTTTGGAGAATTTTGTATTTACGTTTTGAAGGTTTTTTGTTTTCGAGTTTCGGGGTTTAGTTTTTATCTTCATCTTTTGTATTCTTCGTTTTTTTGTCATTATAGTAAAATTATATTTGTCCGTGATTTTTTTATCCTCTTTGGAAGAGTTTTTCCACTTTAAATTTATGTGTCCAATTTCTCAATTTCTTTCACTGTTTTTATTTGTTCATTACTTAATCAGGTCAGTACCCAACAGAAAATTAATGGAGCAATAAATGAATTCATTTCTATTTAAGGAATTCATTTGAAAATTCATCATTGTGAGTGTTTAAATTGAATGCCATTTATTCGTTAGTATATACCACCTACTTTTTCTTTTCCTTGAGAGAGAAGACAAATTTTAGTGAGTTATAAGGAAAAAAGCAAAGTGAAGCATATGTTGAACTTACATGAATTCTGTTGATTAATTTGAGTTTAGAAAAAGAATAGTTTTTAGTTTAATAACTTATCCTCTGGACATGTATAAGATATGCTTGTCTAGAAATAACTATAAACTTTATGAAAAGTAGTAGAAAAGAAAAGTGGTAGCCATATAGACTGACATAATCATTCTTCATTGTGAACTTCAACTGAATGCCATTTCTTTCTTATTAGATGAATTCTAATGGTTAATATTAAAAAAAGTTATTAAAGTATTACACTCTGTATACATAACCCTTAAGTTTCTATCTTATCATTTTAGCGCAACTCTAAAACATAAAAAATAAAGACACCAACTGTATATTACAATCACCTCCCTCAACCCAATGTTGGAAGTACCATTAATTAACAAGCTTAATACTCCACTAAACTCTTTGCCGATTGTGATGCGTATGTAACATAAATACATGTGATGATCTTTCCAACATATAAAAAAAATTCCGACACAACTTGGGTAAGGACACGTGAATGATATGTGTCCGATTCTTCCGGCATTGCTATTGGCTTTTGAAGAAGTACTGATCAAATGAAAAGCACTGGAAAAGCAAAGAAGAAAAAAACCAAAGATGCGTGAGGATAAAAGCTGAACCAGTCGCGGGAATGAAAAGAAGAAAAACGATATTTGGATTTTAATCTTATAATAACACATTAACCCAAATAAATGTGAATTAATCCATATCTTTAAAAACAAAGGATGTCTCAATTAATTAAAAAAAGTTACAATTTGGCCACTAACATTTTCAAATTATTTTTTTCTTCACCCAACCATTCAATGGCTAAAAGTGACACTTTTGTAGTTAGTATAATAACAATTTCAGTCCTCAACTTTTAAATTTTTTGTCAATTTAAACCTAATTCTTTATAAAAAATATTTCTAAAAATACAAAATTCTGTATTAAATAAGTTGAAAATATTTATGCATTTTTATTTAATATTAATATAGTTATTTTTATTTAATATCAATATTATTATACAAATTTAAATTTATTATTATATTTTTTGATAATATTTATGTATTTCTATATATTCCTTTGATGTTAAAAAAAATTAGAATCAAATTAAGACTATTTGTAAATTTTGAAGGTTTTTTTTAAAAAAAAAATTGTGACTAAATCGATATAATATGTAAAAGTTGAGGGCTAAATTTATTATTATATTTCTTTTTCACACCCTCTTGTTAGTGCAATTAATGAAAATGGACAAAAAAAATCTCAATTAATTGAGTGAACAAATTAAAAAAAAGTTATAATTAGATGATAAAAAATTAAACAAATTCATAATTGGGTGATAAAAAATAATCACCCATAATTAGTTGAGTTGAGTGTAGTTTACTCTATATTGTTTTATGAAAATTTTATGTATTTTTTAATTTTCAAATGTTGATCTGTAATGGAAATAAAATATAACTACTTAATTGAAAAAAATGGAATACTAAATTATAAATTAAAATCAAAATATTTTGTAGACTTCATTACTTGTTCTTCAAATTGAGTCAATTCTTATGGGTCAAATAAGCCTCCTTTAATATGAAGACTTTCTTGGGATATCTTTTGTGCAATGGCCATGGGATATTATGTAATAAATAAACTATAGTTTCAAGCAAATCAATTGTGCTTAGAAAGTATAAAAGTATAGGGTTAAATTCAGTTTAAAATTATTATTATACCAATTTAAAAAGTATCACCACTACACTAAAATCGGCTTTTAGCAGCGTTTTTAGCGGCGCTTGGACAAAAAACGCCACTAAAAATCGAGCATTAGCGGCGCTTTTATAAAAACGCCGCTAAAGGTAGAGCATTAGCGGCGCTTCTCCGAAAACGCCACTAAAAATAAGCATTAGCGGCATTTTCTGAAAAGCGTCGCAAAAAGCCTAAGCCAAACGACACCGTTTTGTGAGTTTTTGGGGCCTTTAGCGGCGTTTTTGAAGAAGCGCCGCTAATGCTCTGGCCTTTAGCGGCGTTTTTGAAGAAGCGCCGCTAATGCTCAGATCTTTAGCGGCATTTTTAAAAAAGCGCCGCTAATGCTCTAGCCTTTAGCGGCGTTTTTGAAAAGCGCCGCTAATAATAATAAAATCTAAAACCATTTCGATTATCTCATTCTTTGATATATTCTCAAGTAATGTTTCAATTATATTTTTTTATTATAAGTTGAAAAAATTGATATTTCGTTGTATTTATTATATATTGGTCAAATTTACATTTAAATGATAACAAATAATATTGTTTAATACAAAATGTTTTTATTAAAGAGAAGTCCTAACTCCTAACTATTTATTATTATTTTTCAATCACAGTTTATTTAAACTACTTTACTAGAAAAATATATTAAATTATGAATAAAATAAAATATCATAAAACTTAAATTGATAGTTCGATTAAATAAATCAAATAAAGTAAATATAAAACACCAAATATAGTGATAAATAATATTATATATTGATAATTTTATTACCAAAAATAATTTTATATTTAGTTAATCAAACATGAACACAACAATGACCTAATAGTACCTACTCAAGAGTAAGAACTAAAAATGAATGAAAAGGGACAAATGAAATTAGAGTATTAATTTTAAGTATTAATTTCAAATATAATTGTAAAAGATACGATAGTATTACTTTTAAAATATTTAATTTAATTATCATTATAGTTTAGGGTTTAATATATATGGTTTAGAGTATATATATGGTTAATTTAGGATTTAGGGTCAGTTTAAAAATTACAATTTTAAGGTTTATAGGTTATGAAATTAGGGATTATGGATTAGGGATTCTAATTTAAGGGTTGTGATTTAAGGTTTATGGGTTAGGGGCTAGGGGTTAGGGGTTAGGGGTTAAGATCAGTTATGGATTTAGGGTTTATGGATTTAAAAGTTAGATGTTAGGGGTTAGGTTTAGATTAATTAGTGTATTTTAATTTATATATTAAATAATGTTTAGGGGTTAGGGATTCTAGGTTGGGTTGGGGTTTAGGGATTTAAGGTCGGGTTAGGATTTAAGGTTTAGGGGTTAGGAGTTATAGATTTAGGGTTTTAGGGGTTAAGAGTTAAGGATTTAGAGTTTAAGGTTTCATGGGTTGAGTTAGGGTTTCGGGTTTAGATTAATTTTTTTATTTATATTTTAAATATGTTTTTAAATTTATATATTAAATAATTTCATATATAATTGAAAAAGATAATATAGTATTAATTTTAAAATATTTAATTAATTATCATTATAGTTTATGGTTTATATGGCTTACGGTATATGGTTAATTTAAGATTTAAGGCCAGTTTAGGAGTTACTATTTTAAGGTTTGGGGATTATATATGGATTTAGGGATTATGGTTTAAGGGTTGGGATTTAAGGTTTAGGGGTTATGAGTTAGGGGGTTAGGGGTTAAGAGCTAAGGATTTAGGGTTTTAAGGGTCGGGTTAAGGTTTAGGGTTTAGATAATTAGTTTTTTATTTATATATTAAATATTTTCTTATATAATTGTAAAAGATATAATAATAAATTTAATATATTGAAATTATGAGTATAGTTTATATTATTTAAGAGATATATAATAGATAGACTTTATGTATATTGAATGGTTAATTTAAGATTTAAGGTTTATTTGAGATTTGTTAAATGATACAATTTTATACAATTAATTAATGCTTTTATATTTAAAAATATTTAATCTAAACCATTTGATATATTTAATATGGATAGATAGGTAATTATTTAATTTGGATAGGACCAAATTATAAGAAAAAATAAAATACAAAAATAAGAATGAAATAAAAAAAAATTTATAATTTTTCTAATTCTTTTAAATATTACTTAAAATTTTAATAATTCTTTATGTAAAATTTATATGAAAGATACAATAATTGAATATAAAAAAATATGCGAGTTTTAGCGGCGTTTTCAGCAAAAAACGCCATTACTATGTATTAAAATTTTCCAAAACGGCACCGTTTGGGTAGAAAAATTTTATTTTTTAGTGGCGTTTTTAAAAAAAATGCCGCAAAAAGTAAACATTACCGGCGTTTTTATGTATTACAATTTTTCAATAGGGTTAGTTTAGGTAGTGGCGTTTTTTCTTTAAAACGACACAAATATAGAAGAAAATAAAAGATAATCAAAATCCCGCTCACTTCTAAAAAAAAATTTTGGTCATTACTCCCATTTCTTCTCATCTCCGTCGTGCGCCCTAAATCCCCCAAATAAAAGTTTGTTTTTCTTCAGCTGAAATCCCCCAAATTTCCCATTTCCAACAACAGACTTGAAGGAAGAAAACCAGAAGATGGGATGGAATCACCCAGACATATCGCTGGAAGAACTGATGAAACTGATAGAAGGGTTTGTTGATATCCTGGTTTTTTGTTTTGTTTTACTTTTTTAATTTTATTTACTTTTGGGACTTTTTAAGGAATGACAAGAAAAAAAGAATCTGGCGATTTCGACAAACCCATATCAGAGACTAGGGTTTCAAGGGAAGAATGTGGTTCAAATGGGAGAAATCTAAATAAGAAGAGAAGTTATGCACAGTTTCATTTAGAGTTAGGTCAATCTGATTTTCTTCTCCATGCCTGTCAGTCGACTAAGCGGAGCGGCACATTCCAGCCCGTAAGTCTAAGGATTCCTTATCATGTTATCTGACGTGCTGGCTAACTTATCCTTCCTCCCATCCAGGGTGTCTTACTTTATCGCGTCTTTACAGTCTTTTAAGATTACCTGCTCGTTAAGAACTTTTACCTGCTTTGAAAGATCGAGGTTTTTGTGGTGGCATCCGTTGGTTTGTAATACTGCTCGACTCCTCTGTTTTTCCATGTTCGGCACCAGAAAATCTCCCCTGGCATAAACGATCAGTCAAATGGAAGCAGATTCCTAAAGATTTCAAAATCTTATACACAGTGAATAGTAAGTTCCCTGAACATATATAGTTTTAATTTTCTTTTACACAACAAGTTCATCAGCCACAGCCAATTTTGTGTGTGGTGTTGCTTAGGAAAGTGATTTTCTATTCTGTTTAGTATATATATAACTTTAGTAATATCTTTACCTTTTTATATAAATTGACTTTATATATTTTTTCAATTAAGTTGGTATGAGATTAACTCGTAATATTAACTCAATTAAACAATCAAACATTTTAGTTATAATGTAGATGATTCTTATCATGTCATTGCAGCACTCTTCTTGCTTTTTTTTTTTTGGAGTAGATGGCACAGTTCGTTGATCAGATGGGATTTTAATGACTGACATTGTTGTTACATTGAGGATAAAGAATGGCTGCTATGTTATTGGAAACAAAGGAATTTCTCTCCATTTTAGTATGATTTCAATTTATCAAAGCTGTGGCCTTTTGTATCAAAGTAGATAACTCAATTCTTCTATTTTCGGTTGAAATGAATTTTGTTGAAGAGAGTTGAGATGCTGAGAGCTGTGAAGAGGTAGTTATGATGGTCGATTTTTTAATCTTGAACTGTTGGTCGATTTTTGGATGCATATTATGTGTTGGGCAATTCTTATCATCCTTTGCCTTAGTAATCTTCATTGATAATTGATTATTCATTGTTACAAAATGAGATCCGAACTTGGCTTAGGACCAGGAGATGATCCAAATTCAATGTTTCATGTGGGACAAGTTGTTAAATGCAGAGTAACTGGTTCTTCACCTGCTTCAAGGCATGTCAATCTTAGCTTGCAGATGAGGCCCGTGAGGTTTGTTTCAATGAGCATCTGGTATATATGGTTATTATGAATATATATCTTTTCAGTTAGTGGACTTATTGGTGAACTAATACTTCTTCCCTGTCACCTTTTCCTTGCTGAAAACTTGATTGGTAAATAGCTGGGAACATCTTAATGCTGGTATCCAGTGACATTCAACCCAAAAAGTTTTTGCTGATATATAACTATGTGCTAGTGATTTCTTTCCTCTGTGAAGTTGTATGGTGACACTGCTCTAGTTCTGCTTGAAAATTTGAATGGCAGGATTTCTGAAGACGATATGGTCAAGTTGGGCAGCATAGTTTCTGGGGTTGTTGAGGGTTTAACTTCCTCTGCAGTAGTTATAAATGTTAACTCAAAAGCTCACTTGAAGGGTATGATATTTAATGAACATTTGGCAGATCATCATGGTATGCTTTTCTTTGCCTCTATAGAATTTTCCTTTTGTACTTTCTTGTGTTGGCTTTTTCTCAGGTTCTGTCTGGTTTTGCAGAACGTGCTGCCTTGTTGAAGTCAATCCTGAAGCCTGGATATAAGTTTGATCAACTGCTGGTTCTAGGTAATCTTGTTTGTAGCTGCATCTTGTCAGTGTTTGTTATTATTTCCCCTTTCCAAATTTTTAATCATCTCATTTTCTATCTGAAATGACAGAAATTTATATTTAAGGCAGTTCCTGTTAACTCACAAATAACGAATCTTCAGTGTAGGAAAGTATATAGAAAATGGGTCAAACATAAGAAAAACAGATGTACTTGAGATGGGGGGAAATTGTTTTGCAAAAAGAAAAAAAATGGATTGTCTAAGAAGGGTGACTGCAACTGTATTTGATTCCTTGGGTAGAATATGTTTTCTCTGAGAAACTATTATGACTTAACCTCTTTGAAAATGTTCCAATCATAAGTTACAAAAAGAAAGAATTAGAATAAGAAAGGCAATTATCTTGAATTTACTGGCGTAGAATTGTATATCTGGATCATCCTTGTCAGTTTTTCTCTTTAAAGAGACTCATTATGTGAGACATTGTTTTATTCTATTAATTAGATGCAGAGGATTTATTTGAATAACAATTAAATCAAAAGTAATTTACAGCAATACAAGAAATTTGACCTTTTAAAATGCTTCCTACTTTGTTGCCCAGTGGATTATTGAGTTAATATCTATGCTAATCTCTTTAAAAATGCACTTCATTAGAGGCTTCTTATTTTTGGTTAATTCCATTTTTATCATGGGAATCAAATCAATTTAAACATGATTGAACTTGTATTTTTCTCATCCAATCAGATAAGGCACTAGTCCTGTCACAAAACCTTCTTTGCAAATGAAAAGCCATTTTCTGTGTAGCATACTTCTGTGTCTGACTTCCATTTATGTGTGTCTTTCCCCTTTGTACATGTTTGATGCTTCATGGTGCCTCTTAACTTATGTACTTTCTGTTTCAACCTGCATCTTCAAGAAAGAAAGATTTTAAGTTTTTTAATAAATTTCTCCTTTCTTCTAGGAATGCTGATTTGTCCTTATGGTGCTTTCTTTTGCTTCAGTATTTATTTTTCTAGTTTTTTAATCTTGAACTGTTGGTCGATTTTTGGATGCATATTATGTGTGTCTAATTGCTTTAGAGATTATTTTAGAGCTTATATTGAAGACATATGGCATTTCATTTGGTAAGTTTGAGGGCTAAAAAAATAAAAAAAATTAAATGGAGAGCTAAAATAACTTTGTTATAAAGTTGGAGGGCAAAAAAAGCCATTAGACCAAATAGAAATAAACATTTAAATACTAAATATATAAATATATATTAGTAATTTGATTCAGTAATGTGTCACCTAAGGACAAGGCATAGTTGAAGCTGTCAATAGAAATCTATAAATTAAAAAAGGAAAAAAGTCATAAAAACTCCCTTGGAATCAGCTTTTGTCAACTAAACACATAAACAAAATAAATAAAAAAATAAGTTCTGAAACATAAGATTGGTTGGAGAAATGAGAGATCTTTCTTCTCTAATTAATAAATTGAGAGGTTCAAAAGATTCTATTCAAGTGTGAGAGAGAAGAAGCAAATTTATGAAGGCAAGCTATTAGCCTGTGTAAGGAAAGAGTTACCCCATGAAATGAATGTTTGTGTGCGAGCCATTATAGTGGGAAGTGGTGCATTTAAATGAGTGAGTTATACACTGCTTGATGAGAGTGCAACTACCTCTCATCTCTCACTATTTATTTAATAATTTTTAAATATTCTTATTTTTATATCATATTCATGTTATCTTTTAATGATATTTTGTGTCTGTCTTTTTTATTGCCTTCACGCTTTTTATTGCTTTTATTTTATTTTTTAAATTGAAAGTGTTCATGAATTAGGTTCAACCCATTAAAAGTTATTCCTATATGAAAATGTATATACTTTATCATTAAATATAAATAAAATAAAATAGAGATGGAATCAAATTAAACCGATTTACTTTGCATTGGTATGACCATTTTTAATTTGGGCAAATAAAAGAAGGCCCCATAAGGGTTTCATACTTAGCTGGAAAGCTAAATATATGATAATATATCATATTAAAATAATTTTTATGGCTGAGCAAAATGTGTGTGTGTGGATTATATCTTGCTGAAAATGTTTGCTCCATGTTATTATCGTATTTTACATTTTCAACATTTTCTTGTGATGGCAACTCTCTTGTCTTGTGTTAGAACTTTAATTATTAAATCAATCTGTCTCTGACATATACTCCCAGATATGCTAGATGTTGGTACTAACAATCTAAAGCTAATTGAAGACCCACTTTATGAGTAAAATATGTGCTTATTTACTTTGTTATTCATAGAATGGAACATATGAAATGCTTGGTGGTACTTTGTTTTATTTACCGATTGTGGAGATTTCTTTTGACATGAACGGCTCCTTGCATCCATTCCCTCACAGCTTTATTTCTCATAAAAACTTTTCTTTCTGGCTTCCAGTGCAGGGCTTGGTGTTCTTAGCATGGCTGTTCAAGCTGTTGTAAGGATGACAGGAAATGCAGATACAGCTGCACAGAACTTCTTCCTACTTGATAAAGATGTACAATTTTGTACCTCCTTTCTAGCTTTTTTCATCCTATTTGTGCAAAGCATTTTATGTTCTTTTAGATATGTAATGTCCTTTCTCTTGTGTAATGAAGATGTGGATTTTATGAACTAATCATGTAAAAATGTTTTGCTAGAAAATCATCTGCGGATTTCTTTTTATGATATCTACTTCATTCATAGTTTTCTTTTTCTTTTTAGTTTCTTACTACTACGAGAAAATCATTATGGTTTGACTCTAGGAATCTAAATTTTCTAATTTTCTAATTTTTTATTTGTGTTATTAATTTATTATTTTAAATTCTAAAGCTAAATTCATTAATTTTTTATATTTAGTTTTAAAGTTAAGTTTTTCATAGAAAATTTAATTTAAAAAATATTTTTTTATTTATCCTTAACAAGTATATTTAAAGTTCAAATTAAAAAAACAAAACATAATATAATATTTATTTTGATAAATATTATTTGATTAAAATAATATTTTAAAGGTTATGTTTTTAGCGGCGTTTTTGCTAGAAGCGTCGCTAAAGGTTTATTCTTTAGTGGTGTTTGTGGAAAAGTGCCGCTGAAGATCATATTCTTTAGCGGCATTTGTGGCTAAAGCGCCGCTAAAGCTCACGATCTTTAGCGGCATTTGTATCTAAAGTGCCGCTAAAGGTCATGATCTTTAGCGGCGTTTTTCACATAAATGCCGCTAAAGTTAGCGACGTTGTCAATAGCGACGCTTGTAAAAGCGTCGCTAATACTTTTAGTGGCGCTTAAAAGCACCGCTAAAGGCATAAAAAAGCGCCGCTAAAAGCCTGTTTTGGTGTAGTGCACCATTAATCTTTCAGCTCAAGAAAAGTAGAGGAAAGCAAAAAAGAAAAAGAAAATGTCTATAATTAAATTGTAATATTTTTTAGTTAAGCGATCAAAACAAAAGCTTACTCATAGTTGAGAGACTAATGATGTAATTTATCTACACTATTTATTAAACTTTTTTATTGACAGGTTCTAACTCACTTAGGGAATCGCCAAAAATCCATTTTATTTTCAAAACAAGTTATATGATTATTAGAGTATGTTTTTGTCTTTTATATTTTTATAAATCAATAGAAAATTATTCATACTAAGATTTGAACCACATACAACATGCATATAAAACATTTTTATTTACCATTTGAACTTTGATTTTATATGAAAGTTTAATAAATATATATGTTATATAATTTTTTTATATATTTGTGCATATTAATAATGTTGTTGACTAAGTTAGTGCCACAAATTAACTCGGCATCAACTCAAGGTTTATGACAAAACAATAATAAACAATTTTATTCATTTTATATTCTTAATTTGCTTTTGTGTTTAAATTTTTTTATTCACAATTTAATCTAATTTATTTATTTTAATACCATATATTCGTCATGTATTACTATTAATTAGTTCCAAATCACATTTTCTTATTATTTTTAAACAGGCCTATAGGTTTTAAATATGTGATTTTCACACGTATATATGTGTGTGATAAGATTTCTAGTATATATATATATGCACTTTTTATATATGTATATTATATTTCTAAAATTGAAAAAAAGTGAAAGTTTTCCTTTACATCTGGATTCATGTATTGGTTTCCAATCAAATTAATTTTCAGTTTAAAAATATTCTGTACTGATATTAAGTTATAGTTATTCAATTTACTTATTTTTTATAAAATAGATACAATTGCAATAAGAGCCAGCTACTCAATTTCAAGAATAAAACTATTGAGATCGTGAATGATAATTTTGTAAATTTTATTTTAAATATTTATTAATTTAAGTTTAAATAAAATAATTAAACTAACTATTTAAATAAGATACTTTTTATTTTTAAAAAATTTAAAATTATTTAGGTTGTTTACTTTTCTTTTAATCTTTTGGGAAGAGTCCTTTATTTTTAATACTTCTGTAGTTTGCATATTACCATGTAAAAGTAAAAAAGTTTAGAATTATATTTATCTGTGTAATTAAATATATCTTTCTAATTTATAATTACGTGGCATTACACTTGTATATATGATTTTATCAACTAATATGAAGCGATATATATCTATAAAAACAAACAAATATGAATTGATAAACAGTAAATAAAATGAAATAAAAGCTTCTCAACTAAGTCTTTCTACTTCTCTCACCAATTTATAAGTCCAATTCTATACAATACTTATAAATTTGTACTTCAATTTCTATGGTATGGTATTGTTTTTTAGTTTGGTATCATATCATTACAAATATTCTTATTCCCTAGTTTTTCAAGTAATATTTTTTTATTAAGTTTTTCGTAATATTTACGTTTTATGTTGTGTTTTCAACTAGATTGAGTTGGAAGAAAAGCCCATTGATTCTCAGTCTTTCACCACCCTATGTATAAGATGTAACGCTCCAAAAATTTAAGTATTTAGGTGTTGGGTTTTGGTGTAATTAAGTTCTTGTATTTGTGATTTTGTGCTTTACTTATGTGTTTGAGGTTGGGAATTCAGGTCGTGTGTTAATTCAATTTTTAACTATTCTCTGCTCTTGAATAATTGATTTAAATCTAATTCTGTGTAAATTTGTAACAAGAATGAGCCTGCTGGTTCATTGGTTAATCTTTTATATACTGTTTGGTCCTGTGTTTGAGTCTTAGCGTATGCATTAGGAATATTTTTGCTCACTGTCGGAAAACTTATTGGTGGTTAAAACAAAATTTTTAAAAGAAAATGTTTCCTCTTCTTCCTCTCTTGAAGTTCTTTCTTTTTTTTCTTCATTTTTCATATTTCTTTTCTTTTTCTTTTACCGATCGTTAGGTTTCGAATGGATAAAGTATATAAACAGAGGTAACCTTAGAGATTCAGGGGATTGTGTTTCCGGCTAATCTAATGAAACTGCCTTTTGTGAATTTGATTTGATTTTGGGAATGGATAGGCTTGTAGAACATCGAGTCAATGTAGATTGTGCTGCTAAAAGGGTTACTCTGAGGATGGATGAGAATAGCGAGGTTGTTATGGTTGGTGAGTGTCGAGATTACCTCTCGAATGTAATCTCCTCCCTTGTAGCTGATAAGCTAATCTAAAAAAGGTGCGAGACAGACCTTGCCTTCATAATTGATTCTTTTTCTACAAAGCTTTCTATAAGAGATATTCGTATTGTGAGGAAATTCTCAAATTTCTTTCCTTAGGAATGTCCCAGAATACCTCCAGATAGAGTAGTTGAGTTCGGCATCGATTTGTTACCGAGTATTGCTTCGGTGTCCATGGCACCTTACTGCATGGCACCGAAGAAGATTGCAGAGCTAAAAGCTCAGCTCCAAGAGCTTCTCGATAGAAGGTTCATTTGACCGAGTGTGTCTCTATGGGGGGCACCAATATTGTTTGTTAAGAAGGACGAATCGATAATGATATGTATAGATTATCGACAGCTGAACAAATTGACAATCAAGAATAAGTATCTGCTACCGATGATTGACGACTTGTTTGACTAGTTTCGAGGGGCATTTATTTTCTCCAAGATTGATCTTCGTTCTGGTTACCATCAGCTCAAGGTTAAAGAGACTGATGTGTACAAAATCGCTTTCAAGACTCATTATGGGCACTATGAGTTCCTAATGATGCCATTTGGGTTGACGAATGCTCCAGCATCATTCATGGATTTGGTAAACCGAGTGTTCCAACCATATTTGGATCAATTTGTGGTAGTCTTTATCGATGATATACTGATTTATTCTAAAACTAAGTTTGAGTATGACGACCACCTTCGTATTGTTCTCTAGACACTCCGAGAAAAGTAGTTGTATGCTAAGTTTAGCAAGTGAGAGTTTTGGTTGCAAGAGGATTTTTTTTAGGGCACGTGGTGACTACTAAAAGGATCCAAGTCAATCCTAAGAAAATAAAAGCTATGGTGGAGTGGAAACAACTGAGAAATGTGTTTGAGCTTCATAGTTTACTGGGTTTAGCAAGTTACCATCGAAGGTTTGCTGAGGGATTTTCCCTGATTGCGTCACCTCTGGTGAAGCTACTACGTAAGAATGCTCCGTTTGTATGGTCTGAGGCATAGCAGTCTAGCTTCAATAAGCTCAAGTATGTTCTGATGCAAGCTCATTTTCTAGTTCAACCTGAATCAGGTCGGAAGTTTGTGGTTTTCAGTGATGCATTGCACGTCGGGCTAGGATCTATTTAAATGCAAGATGATAAAGTGGTTGCTTAGGCATCGCGACAGCTTAAGACACTCAAGGGTAACTACTAGGGCACAACCTTGAACTGGCTATAGTCTTGTTTGCTCTAAAAATTTGGAGGCATTATCTGTATGGTGAGAGGTGTATCATTTACACTGATCACAAGAGCCTCAAGTATCTGTTAACTCAAAAAGAGTTAAATCTTATGCAGCGTAGGTGTGTTGAGTTGCTTAAGGATTATGATTGTACAATAGAGTATCATCCTAGTAAGGTTAATGTAGTAGCTGATGTCCTTAGCCGTAAATCGATTACTAAACTGAGAGTGATGTTTGCTCGTCTGAGTTTATTTGAAGACGGAGGGCTGCTAGGCGAACTGCATGTTACATCTACGTGGGTCGAACATATTCGAGTTAAACAATCGAGCAATAAGTCTCTAGTTCAGCAATTGCAACAGATCGATCTGAGTAAAAATTTATATTTTATTTTGAACAATGATAATGTCTTGTGTTTCAGGGGTCGGATTTGTGTGCCTAATGACAAGGATTTGAGGCGATTGATTTTATGGGAGGCGTATGGTAGCCCTTATGCTATGCATCCTGGTGGAAATAAAATGTATCGGGACCTCCGATAACTTTATTGGTAGCCTAGTTTGAAACGAGAAGTGGTTGCTTTTGTATCGCGTTGTTTGATGTGTTAAAAGGTTAAGGACGAACATCAGTTGCCTTCAGGATTGCTTCAGCCAGTTAAGATTCCTTTGTGGAAGGGGGAGCGTATAATGATAAATTTTGCTAATGGGTTGCCTTTAAATCCTACTAAGAAAGATTCAGTTTGGGTCATCGTGGATCGGTTGACCAAATCTGCTCATTTCATCCCTATCAGAACAGATTACTCCCGACTTGAATCCTCCTAGGATCTGCGTGTATTATAAAAATAACTATTTTAAAAACCTTAGTTTTGAGGTTTTCGAAGTTTTTATGGAAGTTTTATGTTTACTTTAAAAAAAAGTTTTACTTAATTTTTTATTTTTAATTTTAAAAGTTATGTAACATGATTCTATTTATTTAAAAATTTCATTTTAAATTTAGCTATGTAAGATTTGATATGCCATTTAACGATTGTAATAGCAAAAGGATTCGGTTGATATAGCACCGATAAATTGGGAATGTAATTAGAATAATCTAAAGTTTAGCGACCAATTTAAATTGATAGTCATAATTTAAGGATGCTTGATGTAATTAACTCTTTTCTAATAGAGCAAACCAGGGTAAAAATATGACCCAAAGACTCACCTTTTTGTAACTTATCTACTATCCTGTCATGTTTTTGTTGGTCTTAATTGCAAAATAAATGCATGGGGCCATTAGCAAACCAAACAGTACCGACTTCATTAATTTAGATCCCAATATTGCAGTAATCTCATAGCACAAATTCTTTGGCTACAAAATCAAGAAAACCCAGTTTGTTGAATTTTCCAGGCAGATCAACTTCAATTTCTTTGTGAAGGTTTCTCCTTATTTTAGTTCAACCTTGATTTCTATTTCTATTTTGTTCTTGTTTTTCTATTTCCCTTTCCTTAAAGATAAAAAATATCTTCAAGTTCTTTTGCTCTTAAAAAGAAAAACCCAATCTTTAAAGCCCTTTTGATTGATTTGAAGTAGTGATTAAGAATCTTCTCAACACCAAGTGTAGTTTGATTTTGAAGTTCCCAAGTGAGGTAAATCTATTTATATTTGTGTTTATATATTTGTTATATATTTGATCTCATCTCATCTCATCTTTTTATGTTCTTCTTGAAGCAAACCAGAGCTAAAAGAGTGTCTGGATTTTTTTATTTTGACGATCAAATTCTTGGAGTTACAACTTCTTTTGGAAGTGGTAAGTGTATATGTTTCCATCGTTGTTATAACTAATTATCAGTCTTTTTTATTTATAATTATATCACATTACACACATGTATATAATTTTATTTAGGGATCAACATTGGATCAAATCGAGCCTAAAAATTTTAAATTAATCGAGTTGATGAGTCCTATTTTAATATCTTAGTTCGATTTGAAATTTTTTCGAATTGAGTCAAGTAAAATAAAATTCGAATCGAGTGAAATTAAAAAAATTTAAACATGTCAAATTAAAATATTATTACCGTATAACTAATTACATGTTAAACCACTTAAATTTGAAACCATATATATTTAAAAAAATTTTAAAGAAAAATAAATAAACTTCAATCATTAATTAACTTATTTAGGTTTCAAAATTCTTATTTTAGGAAATTTTTTAAAATTATTAAAAAATGGAATTTTTATAAATATTTTTAATTTTTAAAAATTGTTTTAAATTATTTTGTAATTTTTGTTGAAAAAACCCAATTTGCTCATTTTCAAAATTGTTAGAGATTATAGAGGTGTTTGCACCAATCTATTATTTGAATTATCAAATCGATTCAATTAACTTGAAATTCAATTTTTTAAAATCGAATTGAGTTTTGCTCACTCTTAATTTTATATATTTAAATGAATTGACAAAAATAAAACAAACAAAATGAAATAAAAGCTATAAAGTTCATTTCATTAAATAAAATAGAGAAACCAATTCTATATGGTCTATATCTACTAGACTTTATCACAAATAGAAATATTTTATATTAAAAATATATTTATAAAAATATTTCAACTGGTTTTGTGTTTGATTCTTAAATACTATTTTTAAGTTGTTTTATTTAAATATTAAATAAAAGTATGAAACGATGAAAATACCTTTATATTAATATTAAAATAATATTAATTTAAGGGTATTTTAATTATTTTACTACCGAATTTGTATCTAATTGATTTGTGAGACCAACTTAATCAAACACCTTATATATAATATATATAATCTATCATCTATAATCTATAATCTATAAATCTATATATATGACAGAGTCATGGTATCACTCTCAACTCAAGAAACCAAACTCTAGTAGAGATAAAATCTTAACAATTACTATTGGGTAGTTTTTTGTTTTAACTTTTTTCAAATTTAAATAAATTAATAAAAAAGTACATAGACTTAGTTTAATTAATTTTAATCATTAGATTATATTTATCTGTGTAATTATATAGCATTACACTTGAATTGTATATATGATTTTATCAACTAATATGAATTGATAAAATGAAATAGAAACTTCTCATCTAAGTCTTGCTTTCCTTTATATTTTTCTACCCAATTCTATACAATACTTGCATCAATGTGAATGTCTGTATAATATTGGTATTCTCTAGTTTTCAAGTAATGTTTTTTTATTAAGTTTCTAATAATATTGGCATTTTGTGTTATGTTTTCAGCTGGACTAAGTTGGAAGAAAAGCCTATTGATTCTCAGACTTTGAATCCTCCTTTAATTTGTTTCGAACTCCGTTGGAACACTGACTGTGGACTGTATGGTGAAGCCGGTAGGATGTCAACTTGATTATGTCTGTCGCTTTCATGACAATGTTGAAAAGCTCCGAGAAAAAAGTGTGACCTTGAAAGTGCACGAGATCGTCTGAAACATGAGATTGAGGATGCTGAAAGGCAGCTTCTACTAATTCAAAAGGATGTACAGAACCTGCAATCAAAGGCAGGAGAAATAGTATCGGATATGGGAACTCTGGAAGGGGAAATTCAACTGAATAAGAGGTGTCTCAATTGGTGTCCTAATTGGATTTGGAGATATCATTTAAGTAAGAAAGCAATGAAGAAAACTCACGATATCTCTGAGCTTTTGGAAAAATTTGATCGACTTGGACCAGTCGGTTATGTGATCCTACTGCCCTTCCCACTATAGACTTCCTATGTTCTAAGGAACTATGGTTTCGGAGTCTTCGAAGGCTGCTTTCAAACAAATTATTGAAGCCTTAAAAGATGAGAATATCATCATGATAGGGTTGTGGGGGATGGGAGGGGTGGGCAAGACCACTCTGGCTCGTGAAGTAGGATTTCAAGCTCCAAAACTGAATTTGTTTGACAAAGTTATGATTACGGCTGTGTCTCAAAAGCCAAATCTTGAGAGAATTCAAGATCAAATTGCACAATACATAGGCTTTGATATGAAGAATGAACAAGGAAGAAGATCCGAGCAAGAATTATGGCTAAGGCTAAAGAATAAACCAAGGATTCTTATCATCCTTGATGATATTTGGGAATCTATCAACTTAATGGAGGAGATAGGAATTCCAATTGGGGATGATCATAAAGGCTGCAAAGTTCTTTTAACAACACGTCATTAACAAGTATGTCGAGCTATGGATTGTCAAAACGTGGTACAACTTGGCTGTTTGAATGATGATGAAGCTTGGACTCTATTTGAAAATAAAGCAGGTCTAGATGACTTTTCTGATGATTCTATTAAAATCCTAGCAAATCAAATTGTTAAAAAATGCAGTGGTTTGCCAATAGCTATAGTTCCACTGGTAAGTGCCTTGAAAGGTAAAAGTTATCATGAGTGGCTAGCAGCATATCCGAGACTCGAGGGTCGTAGATTGATTGAAATAGAAGATGTTAATGAAAGAAATGCTTATAAATGTCTTGAGGCAAGCTTCGTTTACTTGAAGTATAAGGAGACCAAGACAAGTTTCTTGTTCTGCTCTCTATTTCCCCGAGGATTATGAGATTTAAGTGGAGGACTTGGTAAGATATGCTTGGGGACTGGAATTGTATAAAGGCATCGACTCAATTAAAGACGTTAGAAGCGAAGTTCTTGCATCGATTGAGATCCTCAAGAACCCTGGTTTGTTACTAGATTGTGGAGAATGGCATGTCAAAATGCATGATGTGGTTCGCCAATTTGCTTTGTGGATAACATCTTCAAGAAATGAGATTTCTTTTGGGACTGTTGACGCACTACCGATGGATGAAAGTTTCAAGCACTACCGATGAACTTCTTAAAGGAGTGGTTTTCCCAAATCTCAAATTTCTTTTACTTGTTGGTGATTATTTTGTGGAAACTTCGCTTGAAATTTCAAGCGAATTCTTTGAGGGTGTGAAAGCAATACAAGTTTGTGCTTTGGAAGATCAATTGATATCTCTAGATGCGTTTAAGTTTAATATGAACATTCGAACTTTTTGTTTGATTGATTGTGTGAACTCTCTAACATCTCAATGCTTGGGAAGCTAAAGACACTTCATAATCTCTCTTTAAGTCGATCTGATATCACTGAATTACCGACTGAAGTTGGTGATTTGGATAATCTAAGGCTGTTGGATTTATCACATTGCTATGAACTACGAAGAATCGCTCCTAATTTAATACGAAGATTGTCCAATTTAGAAGAACTATACTTGCATGGGTGTAGTTCATTAAAATGGGCGACTGAGAACACAACTCAAAGAGAAAGCTATTCTAGTCTGTCGGAGTTGGATTTATTGCCAAAGTTGGTTGTAATATCATTGGATATTTCTTCTAA
Source organism: Gossypium hirsutum (assembly GCF_007990345.1). Classification (NCBI taxonomy): domain Eukaryota; kingdom Viridiplantae; phylum Streptophyta; class Magnoliopsida; order Malvales; family Malvaceae; genus Gossypium; species Gossypium hirsutum. The sequence continues at coordinate 58,041,804 of NC_053441.1, read as the reverse complement.
ACATCTTTCAGATGGCTTTGTGTTTTGCATATTATGGAGCTTTAATTTTTGCATTGGCATAGAAAGAGAAATGTGGTACCAAAAGGGGAAAACTTATCCAATCTCAAGATCTTTGAGAATCAATAACTCTATAGATGTATGTGTTGAGATTATGTGTTTAAGATTGCTGCCATTTAATTTTTTCTGTTACTAAGTTTGAATAATTCTACTTGACTTTAGGAGCTTAGTTTTTTTATTTGTTTGGTATATTGTTACCAGATTTTTAGCATATTTTTAGAACATTTTTTTTTCTATTTTTAGTCTTGAACTTTTGTATTTAAATAGTTGAGGTGCAAATCAATTATTCAAGTCTTCAATTATTTTATATCTTAAAACTTCCTGTCTCTTCTTTCTACTTTAAATCTCTCGATCAACCATCAAAGTTTGAGTTCTAATCACCAACAAATTGGTACCGGAGCTGTTTTCTTAAGGGATCTGTGAGGTTATTTGCGTGTTAAGATGGAAGGAGGGTCTAGTTTTTCAGTTGCTGCACCACTAGTCTTTGATTGAGACAATTACCAGATGTGGGCAGTTCATATGGAGACTTACCTGGATGCTTTAGATCTTTGGGAAGCTGTAGAAGAGGATTACGAGGTCCCACTACTTCCAGCAAATCCTACTGTGTCACAGATTAAAGCACGAAAGGAAAAGAAGACAAGGAAATCAAAGGCAAAAGCTTGCTTATTTGCAGTGGTGTCTCAAATGATTTTCACACGAATAATGTCTCTGAAATTAGCAAAGGAAATCTGGGATTACCTTAAGGCTAAATATGAAGGAGATGAGAGGATTCGTGGAATGAAAGTCCTGAATCTAATCAGGGATTTCGAGTTGTAGAAGATGAAGGAGTTTGAGTTAGTGAAAGAATATTCTGACAGACTTCTCAGTATTGCCAACAACGTGAGATTGCTTGGTTCTGAGTTGAACGACTCTAGAATTGTAGAAAAGCTACTAGTAACTGTTCTAGAGAAGTTTAAAGCCACAATTACTACTCTGGAAAACACCAAGGACCTCTCAAAGATCTCTCTTGTAGAGCTCTTGAATGCTTTACAAGCACAAGAGCAAAGAAGATCCATGAGGCAAGAGGGAGTGATAGAAGATGCCTTACTTGTCAAGCATCAAGACAACAACAGGTATAAAAAGAAGAAAAATTTTAAAAACCAGTCGACGAGTGGAGAAAATTCATCAGGCAATTCTCAAAAGAGAAAAAGAGGAGGTGTCAAGAAATCCTACCCACCTTGTCACCATTGTGAGAAGAAAGGTCATCCACCATTCAAATGTTGGAAAAGACCTGACGCCAAATGCTCCAAATGTTTCAGATGTTTTGTTTGTACCTAAAATTGATCAAAATCTATGAAGGTAGCTATTACAAGCTATGAAGGTACAAAATTTGTTTCAGATGTTTTGTTTGTACCTAAAATTGATCAAAATCTCTTAAGTGTTGGTCAGTTACTAGATAAAGGCTATAAAGTGCTATTTGAGAATAAGCAGTGCTTGATCAAAGATGCTAATGGCAGAGACTTGTTTAATGTCAAAATGAAGGGAAAAAGTTTTGCTCTTAATCCAATGGAAAAGGAGCAAATGGATTTTAAATTCAGAGTTAGTGCTATTGAGACTTGGCACAAGAGACTTGGGCACTTTCACCATCGAGGATTGCTTCAAATGCAGTCAAAGAAGCTAGTAGAAGGACTTACAGACATTGATGATGATCTACCTCATCGTCGAGCTTGTAAATTTGGGAAACAACATAGACAACCCTTTCCAAAACAAGCCTGGAGAGCCTCGAAGAAGTTACAGCTTGTTCATACTAATCTTTATGGTCCTCAGAGAATGCCTTCGTTAAATGGTAACCTCTATTGCATAGCCTTTATCGATGATCTAACAAGAATGTGTTGGATTTTTTTATTGAAGCAAAAATCAGAAGTTGCTGGTGTGTTCTGAAAATTCAAAGCTAGAGTTGAGAATGAAAGTGGATGCATGATTTAGATTTTAAGATCTGATAATGGCAAGGAGTACACTTCAGAAGCCTTTAATAGATTTTGTGAAGAGGCTGGAATTGAACATCAGTTGACGGCGCCATACACTCCACAACAAAATAGAGTCAGTGAAAAGAGGAACAGATTCATAATGGAGATGACTCGATGTATGCTTCACAAGAAGAATCTTCTAAAAAACTTTTAGGGAGAAGCTGCAAACACTGTTGTGTTCTTGCAAAATTGGATTTCAACAAAAGCTATGAAGGATCAGACGCCATTTGAAGCTTGGTATGGTTACAAACCTTCTTTAAAGTTTCTTAGAGTGTTTGGCTGCCTGTGTTTCACTTATATTCCATAGGTCAAGCGTGATAAGCTTGACTAAAAGGCAGAAGCTGACATTTTTTTTGGGTATAGCACTGTATCTAAAGCTTACAGAGTCTTTCAACCACACACTGGACGTGTTATTGTGAGCAGAGATGTTTATTTTGTTGAAAATGAGCAATGGAATTGGGAAAACTCGACCAAGACGAACCAAACTTATAGTGGACCAAATCGTTTTACCATTGGCAGCACATTAGAAGAGCTTGAAGATGAAGGGCAAGATGTTTTAGCTAATGACGCACCTGTCAGAGGTACAAGGCTGCTCTCTGACATTTACCAAAGATGTAACATGGCTATTTGTGAGCCTGCAGGGTATCATGATGCAAAAAAAGTCAACATTAGATGGCTGCAATGAAGGAGGAGCTTTCGATGATCGAGAAAAACAAAACTTGAGAGTTGGTTGATCGATCTCTGGACAGAAAGATAATTGGAGTAAGATGGGTGTTCAGAACGAAACTAAATCTCGATGGGTCAGTTAAGAAATTCAAAGCAAGACTTGTTGTGAAGGGATATGCATAAGTCTTTGGAGTCAATTATTCAGAAACATTTGCACCTGTTGCCAGGCTTGACACTGTAAGGTTGCTTCTTGCTCTTGCTGCACAGAAGAACTGGAAAGTTTTTCAGTTAGATGTTAATTCTACATTCCTAAATGGAGTCTTGCAAGAAAAAATATTTGTCGAGCAACCTGAAGGTTTTGTAAGCAAAGGCAATGAAGACAAACTTTACTTGTTGAAGAAGGCTCTGTATGGCCTAAAACAGGCTCCACGAGCATGGTATAGCAGAATTGATGATCATTTGGTGGGTCTTGGTTTTCAGAAAAGTCAATCTGAGCTCACACTGTATGTCAAGCATGAAGGTACAAACACTTTAGTCATTTCTCTTTATGTAGATGACTTATTGATTACAGGGAGCAATATCAATCAAGTCAATCAGTTCAAATTGGAAATGAAAAAGGTCTTCGAAATGACAGACCTTGGTCTGATGTCTTATTTCCTTGGCATTGAGATCAAACAAAGCCAAAATGAAGTGTTCATCTGTCAAAGAAAGTATGCAAATGAGATACTTAGAAAATTTCATATGGAAGATTGCAAAGCAATGAGTACTCCTATGAATCAAAAAGAGAAGCTAATCAAATATGATGGTTCTGCCAAAGTCATTGAAGCTGAGTTTAGGAGTTTGGTAAGTTGTCTAATGTACTTAACAGCAACCAGACCCGACATCTTGAATGCTGTGAGTATTCTCTCCAGATTCATGCATTGTCCTAATGAGACTCACATGAGAGCTGCAAAAAGAGTTATCAGATACATCAAGGGGACTTGGAGTTATAGAGTGAAGTTTTCAAAGCACAGGGAATTGAAGTTAATTGGTTTCTCTGACAGTGATTGAGGTGGCTCAACTGATGATATGAAGAGTACCTCTGGTTATTATTTTTGCCTTGGATCAGGCATGTTCTCTTGGAGCTCGAAGAAGCAAGAAATTGTAGCTCAATCCACTGCTGAGGCAGAATTTGTGGCTGCAACAACAACAGTTAACCAAGCTCTCTGGTTAAGGAAGATTTTTGTTGATCTAAACATGAAGCAAAAGTAAAGCACAGATATTCTAGTTGATAACCAAGCTGCCATTGCAATCTCTAACAATCCAGTCTTTCATGGGAAGACTAAGCATTTCAACATCAAGTTATTTTTTGTTCGAGAAGTTCAAAAGAGTGGTGATGTGTCTCTTTGTTACTGCAAATCTGAAGATCAAATTGTAGATATCTTCACCAAACCATTGCCACTTAGCAAGTTTGAAAGCTTCAGGAAGAAACTTGGAGTTTGCAGCATCTAAACAAGGAGGAGTGTTGAGATTATGTGTTTAAGATTGCTGCCATTTAATTTTTTCTGTTACTAAGTTTGAATAATTCTACTTGACTTTAGGAGCTTAGTTTTTTATTTGTTTGGTGTATTGTTACCAGGTTTTTAGCATATTTTTAGAACCTTTTTTTCTATTTTTAGTCTTGAAATTTTGTATTTAAATAGTTGAGGTGCAAATCAATTATTCAAGTCTTCAATTATTTTCTATCTTAAAACTTCTTGTCTCTTCTTTCTGCTTCAAATCTCTCGATCAACCATCAAAGTTCGAGTTCTAATCACCAACAACATGCAAGCAACTATTTGAATATGTAGAATCTCTTGAATTGAATAAGGTGGAGGGTCACCCAAACCTTATTCCGAGCTTGGACTTGGGATTTAGTAAGTTGACTTCTTTAGATCTTGATTGGTGCGACTCTATGCAATACCTAATTGATGCATCAAAGCAACAGGTGCCAATCACTGGATTATCTAATTTGAGAAAGTTATCATTAAGTCATATGTTTCATTTGGAAGAGATGTGCAATGTTCCCCAGCTGCAAGGTTTTTTACAGAAGCTTGAAGAGGTTATAGTTTCAAATTGTGATAAGATGCAAGTGTTATTCCCGATTGCTGAATTGAAGAGCATAGAACAAGAAGGGCCCAGCCGTCATTTATGCCTCCAAAGTCTGAAGATTGTTGAAATAGAGAGATGCAATAATTTGATATATATCTTCCTAGTTGCTAATAGCCTTGAGCAATTGCATACTTTGAAGATAAAAAGTTGTCGGAGCTTGGAAGGCATAATCCAAGACCCACAACTGCCATACATAAGCCTCTAAAGTTTAAGGGAAATAGAAGTTCCAAAATGCGATAATTTAAAGTATCTCTTCTCACTGTCTGTTGCTAATAGCCTTGAGCAATTGCATACTTTGAAGATAAAGAGTTGCCGGAGCTTAGAAGGCATAATCCAAGACTCACAAGTGCCGTGCATAAGCCTCCAAAGTTTAAGGGAAATAGAAGTTAAAAACTGTGATAATTTGAAGTATCTCTTCCCAATGTCTATTGCTAATAGCCTTGGGTAATTGCATAATTTGAAGTTAAAAGAGTTGCTCGCAATATAATCCAAGATCCACAATTGGCATACAAATGTCTACTCTAAAGTCTAAGGGAAGTATGTGTATCTCATTGCAAGAACTTGACATCTACTTTCCTTATTGTCCTGTGGTCAAAGATTGGGAAATTTGATTATGCTTTTCATTTCAGGTTTCGTTGATTGATTTGCCTCAATTGAAAGGAAGGGATTTGAACGACATTATACTCTCACAATCGTCTTTGCAAAAGTTAAAAGTGTACAATTGTTTTCAATTGACACATTTTATTATTTCGATTAAGATACAAGTAAGATTTTTCTTTTTGTTTTATATTATTTATTTGTTTGTTTGTTTTTTTTAAATAATTTGTTGTTTGAGTAGTTGTTTAGAAAGTAGATTTTATTTTATAATTTATTGAAATCTTCACCTTTTCATAATTTATTGTCTAAAAAAAATAGATGTTTGTATAACTCTTTAAAAGATAGTTTTCATTTTAGAATTTTAGTTTAAAACTAATGTAAATAAACCTTTAAGTAGTTTAGTTAATTACAATACCAATTAATAACATAAATAAAATTTCATTTGAATACTCTTATAATCTATATGAGATATATATATATTATTTATATAGAATACATCGTTAAGACATTTTAATCTTATGTTGCAAACTCAATCTAGTATGACATAATATTATTTACGTTGTGTTTTTGCACCATTATTTTGGTGATTTTTCATTTTTTTTTAAAAAAAATTGATTTCTTTGACTATAAAAGATTTGAAAAGAAATCTTGGTTGGTGTTCAAACTGTAAGAATCTAATAAGTAAAATAAATTAAACCTTAATTCTTTTATAAAAAAGGTTAAAATAGGAGTTACATAAGAAAATGAATTAATAAAATGATAGGTGAGATGTTAATCGCTTTGAATACTTTGAAATTGATGATTGATGATATGTTTATAGGTATTGGAGTTGTCGGAGATGACAAAAAAGTTAGTCCCAGAAATGAGAAGAGAAACATCAACAATTTCCAATTTTGAAGAGTTATTTGATTTTAGATGTAAGTCTGAAGATCCTAAACTTGTCCGAACTAACTGAACTGCGGGTGATATGGAGTGCTCCCATCCAAGTTGAATACTTTCAAAATCTCTGTCAATTGACGGTTCAAGATTACAGAAGGTTAAGATACATCTTCTCACCTACTATCGCTCGAAATTTGCTACAGTTATCCAGGTTGGGTATATTTAACTGTGAGGAATTGGAGCAAATAATTGAGAAGCATCGAACTCCATCACAACATCATCTCCATCCTATTTGCTTCCCTAATTTGAAGCAGATTACAATCAAGAGGTGTGAAAACTTGAAATGTTTGTTCCCAATTACTCTCGCAGGTGTTTGAAGGAGATGAGGGAAATGTGAGTAAGGACGAAGAGAAAGTGATCCACCTACCTCAGCTCGGCTTCTTAGAGCTTGATGGGATACCAAACCCCGTGAGCTTCAGCCTTGTGGGTGATCATTTTATTGTGATTTTAATTGTGATTTTTTATATAATTGAACGCCATTTCTTTCTTGTATATAATTTTAATTGTGATTTTTTATAAAATTCAAATTGTAAAATTTAAATCGATTCAATTAACTTAAAATTCAATCTTTTCGAATCGAATCGAGTTTTACTCACTCTTAATTTTATAAATTTAAATGAATTGACAAAAATAAAACAAACAAAATGAAATAAAAGCTATAAAGTTCATTTCATTAAATAAAATAGAGAAACTCTATCTACTAGACTTTATCACAAACGGAAATATTTTATATTAAAAGTATATTTATAAAAATATTTCAACTGGTTTTGTGTTTGATTCTTAAATACTATTTTTAAGTTATTTTATTTGAATATTAAATAAAAGTATGAAAAGATAAAAATACCTTTATATTAATATTAAAATAATATTAGTTACTTTTTAAAGTAAAGGTATTTTAATTATTTTACGATCGAATTAGTGTCTAATTAACTCGTGACACCAATTTAATTAAATGCGTTATATATAATATATATAATCTATCATCTATAATCTATATATATGAGAGCGAGTCATAGTGTCACTCTAACTCAATAAACCAAAATTTAGTAGAGATAAAAACTTAACAATTACTATGGGTAGTTTTTAATTTTAATTATTTTCAAATTTAAATAAATTAATAAAAAGTACATAGACTTAGTTTAATTAATTTTAATCATTAGAATTATATTTATCTGTGTAATGTAATATATCCTTCCAATTTATAATCATATCCCTTTACACTCGAATTGTATATATGATTTTATCAACTAATATGAAATGATAAAATGAAATAACAGCTTCTCAATCGAGTCTTGCTTTCATTTATACTCTTCTACCCAATTCTATGCAATACTTGTATTTAAATAAAATAGAGAAATCAATTCTATATCTATTAGATTTTATCACACTACTCGAGTGAATGAAAATATTTTATATTAAAATTATATTTATAAACAAATTATTATTAAGGAAATAATAGGGGTTTCCATAGCCAAATCCATGATTTCAACATTGAAAATTCTGTATTTTTACGAATTTTTGAAAAGCCTATTCTTATTTATTGTTAATTTCGAGGAATGGAAATTTTAACATTTCAAAAAAAATGTTACCAAAATTATTAATTTGATAGTAAAAAAATCTCTCCTACCGCTCACAATTTTGAATTTGTGTAAATAAGTCTCCCTAAAAAAAAAAGGAATAATTTAATGTTAGTAACTAAATCCTTGTCAATTTAGACAATTAGTAACTAAATCCTTATCAATTATGCATAGTTTTGATTGGTATAATAGCATATTTAGCCATTAGTATTTACATATTTTGTTAGTTTGGTCTTACTTGTAAATAAAATCAACAAATTTAGTCTCAATATTTATGCATTTACAAAAATATTGCGGGTTAAATTTGTTAAATCATGATCAAATTAATAGAACGCGTTATTTGCTTACTTACAAAATTAATTTGATTTTTTAAAGGGACCAATTTACTTAATATCAAAGTTGAGAGAGAGACTACAGAGGTCGTTTTACCCAGTTTAATTGTTAAATGACATGTTACATCTAATGTGATATAATAATTTAAAATGAATATTTTAAGAAATGAATATTTTAAAAATAAATGTTTTAAAAACCCTAGTTTTAAGGTTTTGGAAGTTTTTATGAAAGTTTTATCATTCACTTTTTTTTAATTTCAATTTTACTTAATTTTTGTTTTTAATTTTTAAAGTTATGTAATATGATTCTATTTCTTTAAATTTTTTATTTTAAATTTAGCTACATAAGATTTGATGTGTCATTTAACGATCTTAATAATAAAAGGACTTGATTGATATAGCATTGATAATTTGGAGATGTAATTAGAATAAATTGAAGTTTGGGGACCAATTTAAATTGGTAGTCATAATTTAGAGATGGTTGAAGTAATTAACTCTTTTATAATAGAGCAAACCAGGGTAAAAATATGACCCGAAGACTCCCATCTTTTTGTTAAGTTTTCTCCTATCCTGTCATGTCTTTGTTTGTCTACAAGAAAACTCAGTTTTTCGTGGCGGAGCATCGTAGAGATTCAGAGGTCATAGTGAAATAGTAAAATTTTCCCAGCGGTTGAATTTTCCAGGCAGATAGACTTCAATTTCTACTTTGTTTTTTTCCCCCTTTCTTCAAGTTCCTTCTTTTTGTATTCAGTTTTACTTACTTTTGCTAAAAACAAAACCAACCTTCAAATCCCTCCCTTTTGATTGTTTTGAAGTAAGAATCTTCTGATCCCTAAGTGTAGTTTGATTTTAAAAGATCCCAAGTGAGGTAAATCTATTTATATATGCTTCATTTCTGTTTTTTATATATAAATTGAAGTTGTTCTATATTTTTCTTGAAGCAAGCAAGAGCTAAAAGACTGTTTGGATTTTGAAATGGTAAGTGGATATGTTTATTATATTTTCCAGCATTATATCTATAATATTGTTACTGTGAGGGTAAAAATATTTTGAATTCTTATTTTTATAAGTAATTAACTGTCTTTTTTAGTTATAATTATATGACATTACACTCGTATATGATTTTATTTGTTTATTAAATTTCTCATTGTGTTTTCAGCTGGACTGAGTTGAAAGAACAGCCCATTGATTCTCATAGGTTGAGTTGTCTTTCACCATCCTTGGTATGTATAAGAAGTAGTGTCTTAATCTTCAAAACACTTTTTGATTCTTTAATTTTTTTTATGGTAATTACTTATGATTCACTGCAGTGTTTATATTCTTCAATTTGAGCTTGTCAAGCATGGGTTGCGGATTTTGCGAGGCTGCTCTTTCTAACACAGTTGGAACACTGGTTGTGAACTGTGTGGTGAAGCCGGTAGGACGTCAACTTGATTATGTCTGTCGCTTTCATGACAATGTTGAAAAGCTTTGAGAGAAAAAGCGTGAACTTGCAGATGCACGAAAGCGTCTACTACTTAAGATTGAGGAAGCTAAAAACCGGCTTTGACTAATTGAAGATGATGTACAGAACTTGCAATGAAGGGCAGACGAAACACTGTCTGATATGGGAACTCTGGATGAGGAAATCCAACTGAATAAGAGGTGTCTCAATTGGTGCCCTAATTGGAGTTGGAGATATCAATTAAGCAAGAAAGCAATGAAGAAAATCCAGGATATCTCTGAGCTTTTGGACAAATTTGGTCAACTTGGACCAGTCGGTTACCCTGCTTCTACTGCCCTTCCCACTATAGATTTCCTATGTTCTAAAGAATTTGTGTTTTCAAAATCTTCAGAGACTGCATTCTATCAAATCATTGAGGCCTTAAAAGATGACAATATCAACATGATTGGGTTGTGGGGGATGGGAGGGGTGGGCAAGACCACCCTGGCTCGTGAAGTTGGAAGTCAAGCTCAAAAACTGAATTTGTTCGACAAAGTTGTGATTACGACTGTGTCTCAAAAGCCAAATCTTGAGAGAATTCAAGATCAAATTGCACAATACATAGGCTTTGGTATGAAGAATGAACAAGGAAGAAGATCTGAGCAAGAATTATGGTTAAGGCTGAAGAATGAACCGAGGATTCTTATCATCGTTGATGATATTTGGGAATCTATCAACTTAAAGGAGAAGATAGGAATTCCAATTGGGGATGATCATAAAGGCTACAAAGTTCTTTTAACAACACGCCGTCAACAAGTATGTCAAGCTATGGATTGTCAAAACGTGGTACAACTTGGCTGTTTGAATGATGATGAAGCTTGGACTCTGTTTGAAAAGAAAGCAGGTCTAGATGACTTTTCTGATGATTCTATTAAAATCATAGCAAATCAAATTGTCAAAAAATGCGAGGGTTTGCCTATAGCTATAGCTCCGCTGGGCAGTGCCTTGAAAGGTAAAACCCATCATGAGTGGCAAGCTGCATACCGGAGACTCAAAGATCGTAGAGTGACTGAAATTGAGGATGTTAATGAAGAAAATGCCTATGTATGTCTTGAGGCGAGCTTCGACTACTTGAAGAATATGGAGACCAAGACATGTTTCTTGTTGTGCTCTTTATTTCCTGAAGATGATGAGATTTATGTGGAGAACTTGGTAGGATATGCATGGGGACTGGAGTTGTATAAAGGCATGGACTCAATTAAAGATGTTAGAAGTGAAGTGCTTGCATCAATTGAGACCCTCAAGAACTCCGGTTTGTTGCTAGATTGCGGAGAAAGGCATGTCAAAATGCATGACGTGGTTCGCCAATTTGCTTTGTGGATAGCATCTTCAAGAAAGGAGATTTCTTTTGGGACTGTTGAAACACTCCCGATGGATGAAAGTTTCAAGCATTACACAGCAATCTCCTTCGAAACTGATCAAACGGATGAACTTCCTAAAGGAGTGGGTTTTCCATACCTCAAACTTCTTTTACATGGTGGCAATCATTTAATGGAAACTTCAAGCGAATTCTTTGAGGGTATGAAGGCATTACAAGTTTGTGCTTTGAATCATCTGTTGATATCTCTGTCTACATTTCAGTTTCATATGAACCTTCAGACTTTGTATTTGATTGATTGTAAACTCTCTGACATCTCAATGCTTGGGAAGCTGAAGACACTTCATATTCTTTCTTTAAGTCGATCTGATATCACTGAATTGCCGACTGAAGCTGGTGATTTGGAAAATCTAAGACTCTTGGATTTATCGTATTGTTATGAACTACGAAGAATCACTCCTAATTTAATACAAAGATTGTCCAATTTAGAAGAACTATACTTGCATGGTTGTAGTTCATTAAAATGGGCGACTGAGAATTCAACTAAAAGGGAAAGCTATTCCAGCCTATCAGAGTTGAATTCATTGCCAAAGTTGGTTGTAATATCATTGGATATTTCTTCTGAACATCTTCCAGATGGCTTTATGTTTCGTAGATTATGGAGCTTTGATTTTTGCATTGGCATAGGAAGATATCAAAAGAGCGAAACTTGTCCAATCTCAAGATCTTTGAGAATCAATAAGTCTGTAGATGCATGCAAGCAACTCCTTGAAGATGTTGAATCTCTTCAATTGAGTAGGGTGGAGGGTCACCCAAACCTTATTCCGAGCTTGGACTTGGGATTTAGAAAGTTGACTTCTCTAGATCTTCAACGGTGCCACTCTATGCAATGCCTAATTGATGCATCAAAGCAGCAAGTGCCAATCACTGCACTCTCTAATTTGAGGAAGTTATCATTAAGTCATATGTTTCATTTGGAAGAGATGTGCAATGCTCCCCAGCCGCAAGGTTTATTACAAAAGCTTGAAGAGGTTATAGTTTCAGATTGTGGTGAGATGCAAGTGTTATTCCCAATTGCTGAATGGAGGAGCATAGAACAAGAATGGCCCAGTCGTTATTTAAGCCTCCAAAGTCTGAAGATTGTTGAAATAGAGAGATGCAATAATTTGAAATATATCTTCCCAATGTCAGTAGCTAATAGGCTTGGGCAATTGCATACTTTGAAGATAAATAGTTGCTCGCAATTGGAAGATATAATCCAGGACCGACAAGTGGCATACAAATGTCTACTCCAAAGTCTGAAGATTGTTGAAAGAGAGAGATGCAATAATTTGAAATATATCTTCCCAATGTCAGTTGCTAATAGCCTTGGGCAATTGCATACTTTGAAGATAAAGAGCTGCTCGCAGTTGGAAGATATAATCCAAGACCGACAAGTAGCATCCAAATGTCTACTCCAAAGTCTAAGGGAAGTATGTGTATCTCACGGCAATAACTTGACATGTCTTTTCCTTATTGTCCTATGGTCAAAGATTAGGAAATTCGATTATGCTTTTCATTTCAGGTTTCGTTAATTGACTTGCCTCAATTGAAAAAAATGGATGTGAACGGCATTTTGCTCACACAATCGTCTTTGCAGAAGTTAAAAGTGCACAATTGTCCTCAATTGACACATTTTATTATTTCGACTAAGATTCAAGTAAGATTTTTCTTTTTGTTTTATATTATTTATTTATTTGTTTCTTTTTTTCTTTAATAATTCGTTGTTTGAATAGTTGTTCAAAAGATATATTTTATTTTATAATATTGGTCTAAATAACTTTTTAAACGAATTAGTTGATTATAATACCATATAATAAGGTTAATAAAATTTTCAAAAAAAAATATTATCCAAACTTTATGTTTTAGATATGTTGCAAACTATTTATCTAATACTAAATTATATTATGGTAAACAAAAATAAGCTATATAGAATTATATACAAGTCTTAGTTTGGTTGGTATCGATATTGTTGTCTGAATAGGAGGATGTGAGTTCGAGTGCACTCAAGCACGTGTATCTTTCTATTTAAATGTGGGAAGGGATTATGGATGATTTTAGAATTTGTATTAAAAAATAAACTAGAAAAAAAATATATTTAAATTTTTTTTTAAACATAGCCTTTTACACAGGTGGTTTTTTATTTTTGTATTAATATATGAAAATGAGTTTAAGTAATTCCCAATTGCGTTGTTACACCTGTCCAATAATTTATATGTACAGATTATGTGATATTATTTATGACTGTTTTTGTACCACATTTTTGGAGTATAATATTGATTTAAGGTAAAATAAATTTTTTGTAAGGAAATTAATTGATGAAATGTTAAGTTAGTTGTTGGCATCTTTGAACATTTTGAAATTGAAAATTGATGATATGTTATAGGAATTGGTGTTTGGGAAGATGACAAATGAACAATTGAGCAATTTGCTGTCATGTAAATATGAGGAATTGGAGAAATATCAAACGTCATCACAACATCATCCCCTACCTGTTTGCTTTCCAAATCTGATTCGAATTGATATCTTGGAATGTGAAAGCTTGAAATCTCTCTTTCCAATTATTGTTGCTCAAGGTAGCTCTAAACAACTAAATGCGCCCAATTTGCAAACTCTGTGGATAAGGAGATGCTTTGGAATGGAAGAAATAATCCAAGACTCACAAGTACCAACCATAAGCTTCCAATGCCTAAGGGAAGTACAAGTCACAGAATGCAATAAGTTGAAATTTCTCTTCCCAATTTGTGTTGCTAATAGTCTTGGGCAATTGCAAACTCTGAGGATAGAGAGCTGTTTCCAATTGCAAGAAATAATCCAAAGACCAGACGTGTTAATCTCAATGTCTCAAGGTCTTGAACGATTGAATGAAGTTGAGTTAATTAATTTGCCTCAATTGAAAGGAAGGGATAGAAACGACATCGTGCTGACATCGCCATCTTTACACGTGTTAAGAGTGAGAGATTGTCCTCAATTGACACCTTTTATCGTTTCAACAAATATACAAGTAAGACCTTCTTATATATATTATTTATTAAAATTTTCACCTTTTGAATTTTTTTTGGTATAAAATAAATAAATGCTTGTATAACTCTTTAAAAAATAGTTTGCATTGTAGAATTTTGGTCTAAAAACTAATCTAAATAAACCTTTAAGTAGTTTAGTTAATTACAATACCAATTAGTAACATAAATAACATTTCGATCTATACGAGAATTATATATTATTTATGTTTCTTATATATATATTGCAAACACTATATGAGAATTATATATTATTTATGTTGTGTTTTTGCACCATATTTTTGGAGTTTTTTTTTTTGTAATTTATGATTATTTGAGTTGAACAGTAAACTTTTTAAAAATTTGAATTCTTTGACTACAAAAGATTGAAAAAGAAATCTTGTGCTTATTCTTAAATTGATGATATGTTTATAGGAATTATCCTTCTCGGAGATGACAGAAAAGAAGCAAATAAGCAACGTGACAGTCCCTGAAAGGAGAGGAGGAACATCAATTTCCAATTTTGAAGAGTTATTTGAATGTCCTAGATATAATCTTTCAAGTCTGGAGAGGCTAACGTTGTCCGAACTAACTGAATTGCGGGTGATATGGAGTGGTCCCATCCAAGTTGAACACTTTCAAAATCTCACTCAATTGACAGTCGATGATTGCAGAAGGTTAAGATACATCTTCTCACCTACCATCGCTCGAAATTTGCCACAATTGTGGAGGCTGTATATATCTACCTGTGAGGAATTGGAGCAAATAATTGAGAAGGATCAAACTCCATCACAACATCATTTCCAACCTATTTGCTTCCCTAATTTGAGTTCGATTACAATCATGAACTGTGAAAACTTGAAATGTCTCTTCCCCATTACTCTTGCTCATGGTGGCCTTCCAAACCTAGATCGATTATACCTTATAAGGGTCGCCAAATTAGAGCAGGTGTTTGAAGGAGATGAGTCAAATGTGAGTAAGGACGAAGAGAAAGTGATGCACCTACATCGATTAACCTACTTACAGCTTGATGACCTACCAAACCTCGTGAGCTTCGGCCCTATGAGTTATCATTTTGTTTTCCCATCTTTGACGGATTTACGAGTAGAAGGTTGCCCCAACATAACCACAAGATTTAGTGTTGATTCAGAGAAATCAGTGCATGCCAAAACACAGGTACACTACTCTTCCAAACTCAACAATAAGCTTTAAAACAGAAATTCATCCATTCAATTATTTTCTGTATGTATTCGCCCAATACTAAGCTTTAATTTCTATGCATTAATGCAATATTTTTATTTTGGTTGCCTGAGAGATTTTTTTTTAAATGCTTTAAATGACTAAATGAAATTGCATCAACTGTAATCGGTTTCTGTTGGCTGTCAATATTTCTTTCTAGATATCATTGTCGCATTATTATTTTCAATTCACACTTCTTGTTCTTAATATGTCATCCTTTGTCCAATTTTGGAACACTGGCTTTGCTTTCCTCATCACCAATCATCAAAAGCAAACAGTAATAAGTGAAGGTTTAATTTGCTTTGCAGGCAAGCCAATCAGTTGATGAAATTATAGTGGAAGAATCTGCTACAGCTCAAGAAACTGCATGGCCAATTGGTAGTGATATAGAGTGGCGGAAACATATTTGAAGATGGTGGAATGATCAAGTCACTGCTCTAGTAGAGCTTTCTGAATAGGAAGATTAATGGAGCAGTAAATGAAGTAATTGGTAGCAATAACTTATCCTCCGCACATGTATAAGATATGCTTGTCTAGAAATAAATATGAACTTTATTAAAAGTAGTAGAAAAGTGGTAGCCATATAGACTGACACAACCATTCTTCATTGTAAACTTCAACTGAATATCATTTCTTTCTTATTAGATGAATACCAATGGTTAATATATTAAAAAAAGTTATTAAAGTATTACACTCTGTCTAAATAATCCTTAAATAAGTTTTTATCTTATCATTTTAGCGCAACTCTAAAACATAAAAAATAAAGACACGAACGGTATATTACAATCACCTACCTTTAAGAGTACAAGAGCTTTCCAACGGAGGTGGGCAAAATTTTTAGCTGCTCATGTACTTGGGACTTAACTTGGAACACTGTTTTCAACTCTGTGTTTTAAGCTTACTTCTCTTTTATAACTTGCTTTTCATTTGAACAGCTTTTTTCCATCTCAGCTTAGATTACACAAGGGTGAACAATGCCTACCCAGTTTTTAGTTTTCTCTAAGAAAACATTATATATATTTATGTGTGTGTAAATACATATTAAGTGAGATATTTCCTTGAAACCTTGCATGTCTTCAATTATGGGAAATCTGAGATGTATTCTACAAAGCAAAGTATGAGAAGATATTTTATGTATTCTTCAATTAAGGGTTTTGAAGGTTATGGAGTTCCTCAAATCACTGGTGGTATGGAAGAAGACAAGTACCCTCTGAAACAAATAATATAGAGAAGAAGAAAATTTGTGTGATACAAACATAGAAAAAGATAGCCTAAGCTATTTATGTTTTTCTTAGTTAACACACGAATGGGAATTGCACAGAGGAACTCCATTAGTCTCCAAGACTGGTGCCTAAACTGTTCTTTTTCAATGCTGCCAATGTCTGTAAGTGTATATTCCTGCCTTAACGTATCTTTCTGATTGGAGCCGCATCATGTTTCCCCTTCAGTTTTGGTCAGTCCTTCTCCAATGGAAAACTCTAAATATTTGTTTTTTCATTCTTTTCTTCTTTGAGAAATATAATAAACCCGTCTTGGCTTCTTCTCTATTATAATTTTACCATTTCTTTTTTGGGGTAATGCAAGTGCAAGGCACATTGAGGTTTTCTGAAAGTAGTACATGTGTTGTGTTATGTTAATTCGGTTAATTCGGGTAATTTAAATAATTCGAGTATTTTTTAAATTAAAAATAAAAAAAAATATAATTTTTGATTAATTCGATTAACTGACTGAATTATCCAAAAAAAATTCGATTTGGTTAATTTTTTAAAAAATTTCGATTTGATTAAGAGTTAAAAATTTTAGAAGTTCGGTTAATTTGGTTAAAGTTATTTCAAGTCGGTTAACCGGACGATCACCCCTCCTTTCCATCCCATCCATAGCCATTGTGTTTGCAAAACAATTGGTCTCCCTCAACCCAATGTTGGAAGTACCGTTAAGCAACAAGCTTAATACTCCACTAAACTCATTGGTGATTTTCCCAGCAAATATGGACTCTCCCCAGCATTAGAAGAAAAGAAGGCTTGGTAATGATAATTTCAACTTTTTGTCTAGCTTTCGTTTATTGCTTTTGGGTTCTTCTAAGCTACCTTCAAGTTTCACCATTTTTGTTCTCTAGGTCTTGCAGAAATAACTCAAGGTTTTGTGATGCGTATTAAACATAAATACCTGTGCTGATCTTTCAAACATATGAAAAAAATTGTCGCAACGCGGGTAAGGACACATGATATGTGTCCGATCCTTCTGACACTGCTATTGGCTTTTGAAAGAAAAAGAAAAAGAAGAAGATTTCACCAAAAAAAAAAAGAAGTGGTGGTGGTGCTGGCGGCGGCGGTGATTGCCGATCAGAAGAAAAGCACTGGAAAAGCAAAAAGGAAAAAAACCAAAGATGCGTGACGATAAAAGCGGAACCAGTCACGGGAAAGAAAAGAAGAAAAATGATATTTGGATTTTAATCTTTTAATAACACATTAACCCAAAAAAATGTGAACTAATCCATACCTTTAAAGCAAAGGATAAATTACACTATTAGTCCCTCAATTATGTCTCATTTAATTTAAAAAGTTACAATTTGGCCACTGACATTTTCAAATTGTTTTTTTTCACCCAACCATTCAATGGCTAAAAGTGACACTTTTGTAGTTAACAATTTCAGTGCTCAACTTTTAAATTTTATGTCAAATTAACACTAATTCTTTATAAAATTATTTTTTAAAAATAGAAAAATCTATATTAAATAAGTTGAAAATATTTATGTATTTTTATTTAATATTAATATAGTTATTTTTATTTAATATCAATATTATTATACAAATTTAAATTTATTATTATATTTTTTGAAAATATTTATGTATTTCTATATATTCCTTTAATTTTTTTTTAAAATTAGAATCAAATCAAGACTATTTGTAAATTTTGAAGGCTATTTTTTTTAAAAATTGTGATTAAATCGATATAATATGTAAAAGTTACGGGCTAAATTTATTGTTATATTTATTTTTCACACCCTCCTGTTAGTGCAATTAATGGAAATGGACAAAAAAAATACAATCTCAATTAATTGAGTGACCAGATTAAAAAAATTATAATTGGATGATCAAAAATTAAACAAATCCATAAATGGTTGACCAAAAACAATCACCCATAATTAGTTGAGTTGAGTGTAGTTTACTCTATATTGTTTTATGGAAATTTTATATTTATTTTTTAATTTTCAAATGTTGATGTGTAATGGAAATAAAATATAACTACTTAATTGAAAAAATGGAATACTAAATTATAAATTAAAATCAAAATATTTTGTAGACTTCGTCACTTGTTCTTCAAATTGAGCCAAATCTTATGGTCAGATGAGCCTATTTTAATATGAAGACTTTCTTAGGTTATCTTTTGTGCAATAGCCATGGGATAATTATGTAATAAATAAATTATCATGTCACTTTCAAGCAAATCAATTGTGTTTAGAAAGTATAAAAGAAGAGGGTTAAAATTCAGCTTAAAATTATTATTATACCAATTTAAAAAGTGTTACCATTAATCTTTCAGCTCAAGAAAAGTAGAAGAAAGAAAAAAAAAAGAGTCTATAATTAAATTGTAATATTTTTTAGTTAAGCGATCAAAACAAAAGTTTACTCAAAGTTGAAAGATTGATGATGTAATTTATCGACACTATTTATTAAGCTTTTTATTGAGTTGGTGTCACTCATTAATTGGGTTCCAACTCACTTAGGGAATCGCCAAAAATTCATTTTATTTTCAAAGTAAGTTATATGATTATTTGAGTATGTTTTTGTCTTTTATATTTTTATAAATCAATAGAAAATTATTCATACTAAGATCCCTGTAATTTTTAGAACTAATTCAGAGTAATGTTCAAAACACATTTATTGCTCTAAGCTAGGGAGCAATAAGAATCCTTTTGTGAAAAAGACATATATCTATTATTTTTATTTTAATAAAATGCATCTTTGTATCTCATTCTTGCAAACATTCTTTTATTCTTTCCATTTCATTCATACTCATACCACACAAATAATTACTCTTAGATTCATTTATTCTTTAGGTCCTCATTCATTCTTATAACAGGTTTTCAGATATCAATGATATGAATGACGCTGGTACTGACTCAGAATCTCCTTTTGAGCAAGATATGTGTTTAGAAGAACCTTAGGACTTTGAAGATGATCGAGATTGTAACATATCCCCTGATTTGTTAAGGATGGTAGAACAAGAGGAGAAACAAATTCTACCTCACAAAGAGTCAATAAAAATTGTGAACTTAGGAGACGGACAAGAAATGAAAGAAGTGAAGATCGGAGCTTGCATCACCACAGAGACAAAGCAATACCTCATTGAGTTACTCCAAGAATTCAAAGATATCTTTGCATAGTCGTATCAAGACATTCCTGGTCTAAGTATTGATATCGTGGTACACCGGTTTCTTTTAAAAGAATAATGCAAGCCGGTTCAATAGAAACTTTGAATGATGGGGCTCGACATCTTGTTAAAAATAAAAGAATAGGTCAAGAAGCAATTTGACGTTGGTTTCCTACAAGTGGTTAAATACTTGGAGTGGGTAGCCAATATAGTCCTCATCCCTAAGAAAGATAGGAAAGTACGAATCTGTGTAGACTACAAGGATTTAAACAAGGCTAACCCAAAAGATAATTTTTTGTTGCCTCATATCATACCTTAGTGGACAACACGACAGGTTATTCACTATTCTCCTTTATGGATGGCTTCTCCAGTTACAACCAGATAAAGATGCACTCTGAAGATATGGAAAATATCACATTCGTAACTATGTAGGGAACCTTTTTCTATAAAATGATGCCATTCAGACAAAAAAATGCAATAGCAACGTATTAAAGAGCCATGGTAACCTTGTTTCATGATATGATGCACAAAGAAATTGACGTTTACGTTGACGATATGATTGTAAAATCCTAAACAGAAAAGGAGCACGTGCAAGTCTTGAGGAAATTATTCTTGAGGCTAAGAAAATTTCAGCTAAAACTCAATCAACAAAATGTACCTTCAGGGTTAGATCGGGAAAATTACTAGGTTTTATAGTTAACGAAAAGGGGATTAAAATTGACCCAGACAAAGTCAAGGCTATATAGGAGTTGCCACCGTCGCGCACTCAAAAGGAAGTCTAAGGTTTCTTAGGGAGATTAAATTACATC
This sequence comes from Gossypium hirsutum, assembly GCF_007990345.1. Lineage (NCBI taxonomy): Eukaryota > Viridiplantae > Streptophyta > Magnoliopsida > Malvales > Malvaceae > Gossypium > Gossypium hirsutum. The sequence goes on along the minus strand of NC_053441.1, from coordinate 58,021,239 downwards.
GCTCGGTTCATTTAACAATTAACTGAGAAATGTGACTCTATATTTCGTCTCCTTAAGAAACTTAGTCCAAGTGTACGGGATAAAGAATGCCAAAATATTTTCGACAATGTTAAACATTACTTGTCCAATGCTCCAATACTGATGCCACCTAGTCTAAATAAGCTACTGATATTGTATTTGGTCGTATTTGAGAATTTTATGGGATGTGTGATTGGCCAACATGATGAGTCAGGAAGGAAAGAAAAGCGTTATACTACCTTAGTAAGAAGTTCACTGAATGTGAGACACGATACTCGCCAATTGAGAAGTTGTGTTGCACCTTAATCTGGACAACCCAAAGACTGAGACAGTACATGTTGTACCACATAACTTGGCTCATCTCAAAAATGGATCCTCTAAAGTACATGATGGAGTCAACTGCTTTAAATGGCAGAACGACCCAATGGCAGATTCTGCTTTCTAAATTTGATACAACTTATGTGAACTAGAAGGTAATGAAAGGGAGTGCAATAACAGATTTTCGAGCTAGTAGAGCCTTAGAAGATTACGAGCCTTCGAACTTTGATTTCCCAAATGAAAATCTTATGTATGTTGTAACCACTGAAGAAGATTCTCAAGATAGACATCCTTGGAAGCTAAATTTTGACAGAGCTTCAAACGTTATAGGTAACAAAATCGGGGTAGTCTTGATCTAGTAAATTGGATTTTGATTGCACAAACAATATGGCGGAATACAAAGTATGCATCATGGGTATCCATGCAGCCATAGAACGCAATATCAAAGTACTAAATGTATATAGGGATTCTGCACTCGTGATCTATCAACTCAAAGGTGAATAGGAAAGGAGAGACCCCAAATTGATCAATTATCGCAGGTTGGTTCTTGAGTTAATTGAGGAGTTTGATGGCATCACTTCTGCTACCTCCCGCGAGATGAAAATCAGATGGCTGATGCCCTAGCTACTTTAGCTTCTATGATCAAAGTGAACAAACCAGAGGATATAAAACCTATCCATGTGAGTATTTATAAGGCTTTGGCTCATTGTTACAACATTGAAGAAGAAGAAAAGGATGATTACCCTTGGTACCACGATATACTACGATATATAAAGAACCATGAATACCCCAATCAAACAATCAAGAATGATAAAATGATGTTGAGAAGACTGACCAATGATTATGTCTTAGATGAGGAGATCCTATGCAAAAGAAGAAAAGATCAGGTGCTACTAAGATGTGTGGACGCTGTTGAGGATAAGAAAATCTTAGAAGAAGTCCATGAGGGTGTCTGCGGAACACATGCTAATGGTTTTACAATGACCAGGCAAATAATGTGATTCAGGTATTATTGGTCCACCATAAAAGGATATTGTATCAGTTATGTCAAGAGATGTTATAAGTGCCAAATTTATTGAGACAAAATTCATGTGCCTCCTTCACCTCTTCATGTTATGACTTCTCCATGGCCTTTCTCTATGTGGGGCATGGATGTCATTGGGTCGACCTCACCAAAAGCTTCCAGCGGACATTGATTCATCTTTGTGGTCATTGATTACTTCACCAAGTGGGTAGAAGCCACTTCTTACGCCAATGTCGCGAAGTCAGCAGTTAGCAAATTCTTGAAGAAAGAGATCATATGTCAATATAATATGCCAGAAATAATTATATCTGACAATACATTGAACTTGAACAATAGCACAATAAAAAATGTCTATAGTTAATTCAAGATCAAACACCACAACTCATTACATATTGCCCAAAAATGAATAGTGCGGTGAAGGCAACCAAAAAGAACATTAAGAAAATCGTAGGGAAAATGACTGAGACTTATATAGATTGGCCTGAGAAGTTACCATTTGCCCTCTATGCTTATCGAACGTTTGGTAGGACCTTCACCGGGGCAACGCCTTTCTCATTAGTTTATGAAATGAATGTGATTTTGCCCATTGAAGTCAAGATTCCTTTTCTCCGAGTTTTGTTAGAGTTGAAGTTAGATGAACCAGAATAGATCCAATCTCGATATGATCAAGTGAATTTGATTGAAAAAAATAGGTTGAAAGCAATCCTTCACGGTTAGATGTACCAAAAATAAAAGATGCGAGCTTATGACAAAAAGGTTTACCCTAGAGAATTCTATGAGGAGGACCTGGTATTGAAAAAGATCCTTCTCATACAAAAGGATTTCACAGGAAAGTGGATGCCAAATTGGGAATAATCTTATGTGGTAAATAAGGCATTTTCTGGAGGAGCATTAATTTTGAATGAGATGGATGGCAAAAGCCTTCCTAATCTTGTAAATTTTGATTCAGTCAAGAAATACTTCACCTAAAAAAAAAGGGGAGAGGCCAAGGCGAAAACTCGCAAATGGCACATTGAGACCAAATGGGTTTTTGAGTTGAAAACTCAAGAAAAGGGGCAACTCAAATTTGGATTGAAGATTGAACATGTGATGGTCGAGTTTTTTCAGAAGGAAAAACGTTACATATTGGGGCATCAACAATGTACTATGGATCTCCTAAACACATATCAGGCTTAAAAAAGGTCCTCGTGAAGCTAGTGCGAAAAAGCTCATGCTACGATATGTGAGGCATCTATTTTATTCTTACTCATTTTGTATTTTAGTAACGTTTGGTATTTTTGATTAATCTATTCATTTCAAGCTCTACTCCCAATAAATTTCAATCTTGTCCATTGTTACGATCTTTTTCAAGCATTTTTCATTGAAATAATGATTAATGGACTAATAATATTCAAGTAAAAGGATTTCTGCATATTGCTCTGAAAGATTTTCTAAATAATACAATGACTTGAAACAGGACCACTAGTCAGAACTGACCAAATTTAAAAGTTGGAAATGTTTTGAAACAAATAGTTTAAATTGTGATTATTTTTTCGAGTTTTCTGTCAAATATACCAACTAAACAAGAAGCAAGGTAATGTGCTAGTAATAGAACCTTGATGAACAACGAGCAATGTCAACCTAAGCATTAAAAAGGGATCATTCTCAAAAAATGACATTATGCATTCATGCAAATATCATTCATACACATCTAGTTAGGAACATTTGATTCATTTTAATCATAGTATCCTAATCACTTTGCATAAATATAGGCCCATGAAATGGGTTCTACAGGTCATGTTCCCTAGAGAACGGTGTAATAGATTAGTGGAACCCCAAATTCTATACCCCTGAAGTTGCATTGGGACGGATTAAAGTTATTGTGGCAAATATTATCTCCTTGAAGTTGCGGTGGAGCAGATTAAAGCCACAAATCCTATCTCTCTGAAGTTGTAGTGGAGCAGATTAAGACCACAAATCTTATCTCCCTGAAGTCACAGTGGAGCATATTGAAGATAGCAAATCTTTTCTCCCTGAAGTCGTAGTAGAACAGATTGAAGATAGCAAATCTTATCTTCCTAAAGTCACAGTGGAGCAGATTGAAGATAGCAAATCTTATCTCCTTGAAGTTGCAGTAGAGCAGATTAAAGATATCAAATCTTATCTCTCTGAAGTTGCAGTAAAGTATATTAAAGCCACAAATCTTATCTCCCTAAAATTACAGTGGAGCAGATTGAAGATAGCAAATCTTATCTCTCTGAAGTTGTAGTAGAGCAGACTAAAACCATAAATCTTATCTTTGAAGCTGTAGTGGAGTAGATTAAAGCTATAAATCTTATCTTCCTGAAGTTGTAGTGGAGCAAATTAGAACTACAAATCTTATTTCTCTGAAATGGCTGTGAGCAGATTGAAGATAGCAAATCTTATCTCTCTAAAGTTGCAGTGGAGCAGATTACAACTACAAATCTTATTTCCCTGAAGTGGTAGTGGAGCAGATTGAAGATAGCAAATCTTATCTCCTTGAAGTTGCAGTGAAGCAGATTAAAGCTACAAAACTCATCTCTCTGAGGTTGCAACGGAGTAGATTGAAATTACAATTCCCATATCACTAAAGTTGCAGTGGGTTAGAATGAGGCTACTTGAAGAAGAGAAACACCAAAGAAGTCGAGATTCGACAATACCAGGAAAAAATTACTCTATCCCCAAAACATCTTTTCAGAAAAAAGAAACCTTAACCCCTAGCCCCTAACATCGCCGCTCATCCCATGTCAACGCTGCACCCTACCTCTGCTACTGCCAACAACCCCAGCCAAGAAGAAGCAACACACGCAATGAACAGTACGAAATAGTAGAAAAATATAAAAATAATATGTAAAAATCGGCTATAAAGGTCGGATTAAAAAGTATTTTTTGGGACAAAAAAATATTAAAAAAAGGAGATCAATCGAAAAAAGAAATCAATACAGATCAAGTGATTTCATTTTTTCGTTTATTTATTTTTTCGAAAGAAAAAAAACACATATATATTTTTTTAAAATGGCGAATAGAAAAAAAATTGAAACTTTCTTGTTTTTTTTTTTTTACCTTTTTAGGCTCTTAGTCCTCAGATCTAGGCTTTGGAAGTCAAAAGGCTGAAAAAATGTGCCTTTTTCATTTTTCGGCCACCGTGGAAGATGGAGCTGTCGCCGGCGATCGGTGGCCATCACGGCGGAGCTTGCCAGCTCCCTAGGCCGGATTGGGAGGGATGAGAGAAAAAAAAAGAATAAAGTGTTTTTTTTAAAACTGTTTTAAAAATGATTTTTTGAAGCTTTTGTTTTTAGCTAAATAGGGTGCCAAAACGACACCGTTTCGAGGTGTTCCAAAACGCCCCAAAACGACATCGTTTTGGGGCTGACCTGATGACCCGACCCGAATCCCCCTAAGATCCGCGTGTTTTTGGAAGGATGGTTATAATGACCCAAAATTCACAAGCATCTGAAAAGTACATTATCAAGCCTCTGTCTTAGTAAATTGAGTCATAAATAATTATTAAAAGTAATTATGAGTTTATTTGAGTGCTTAATTAGGTATTAATTAGGTGAATTTAGTCTAATTAAAAATAATTAAGAAAAAGGACTAAATGGAGTAAAGGGTAAAAGTTTAATTATAGATTAAAAAAAGTATAAAGGATCAAAATGATAATTAAGCCAATTCATAAGTATGAGGCGGCGTAAGCTGAGTAAGATTGAAGATTTTTATGTGATATTTTTCATTAAAATTTCATTGATAATCATTAAGGTTTAATATTAAATAATAAATTATATTAATTGTTATCATTATTATATTATGAAATAAGTTTAACAAAGACAAATGTATGGTAGTGATTTAATACAAATGTATTGATAGAAGTATATACATTTGTAATAATTATATTAAATTATTAGATAGATATTTATTAGATAAAAAAATTAAATTATAAGATTTTTTTGTGTGATAAATAAAATAAATGATGACAAATGTATGGTATAGATGATAATGTACATTTATAAATAAAATATATATGTACATTTGTAATATTATTATTTGTTGTTAAATAGATTTTTATTAAATAAATAAGATAATTGACAAATAAATGGTATAAAATTTATACAAGTGTAATAAAATAAATATGTACAAATGTAATTAAACAATTGATTTACTTAATATTTAAGCATAAGATATTTTATATTGATATTATATTAATTATTTAGTAATTAAAAAAATAAAGCAAATAAAATAAAGTAAAGTAAAGTAAGTAAATAAAAAGTAAAAGAAAAAAAAACAAAGAAGAAAAGAAACAGAGAGCAATTCGAAATGGTGAAAGGAAAGAAGAAAAGAAAAAGAAAAGGGAAAACTAGGATTTTGAAGCTTAAAGCTTTAATTGGTAAGTCAAATAAGTCCTTTTTACTTAGTTTTGATGTTTTAAAAGTTTTGGAACAAAGTTTTGTTGAAATCAAGTTTGAAATTTTGGAAATTCCTAAGTTTTTGAATATAGTTCATGTTGAACAAATTGATCAATTAGGGGTTTAATTGATAGAAATTTTAGTTAGAATTGATTAAAGGATCAAATTGTAAAGTAAGCTATAAGTTTTACATAGTTGGGATTAAGTTATAAGAAGTCTTAAATTAGGGTTTAATTATGAATATTGAATAGTTGAGTTAAATATGGAAAGAAATTAAGTAGAAAAGAAGTATGAATTAAGCTAGAAATGTAAGTAAGCTTAGTTAGAATTAAATTGGGAATAAGCATGAATTGAATAAAATTTAATTATTATTATTTTTTTATAATTTAATGTTGTAATTAATAGTGAAAATAATTATTATTTTCGTAGCTAGAAAGGAAAACGAGGCATCGGCATCCAAAGGAAAAGAAAAGATCGTTGAGGAGTAAACGCTTATTCCGGGTTTGTATTACTATAATTTAATCTATTTACTAAATGCTATATTGAAATTGTAATCATGAGATATTTAAGGTAAGGTAAGTAATAAAATTTGAAATTAAGATATGTGTGAATATTGAATTATAAGTGAATTGAAATAATAGATGTTTTGAATTGATTGAATATTTGAAATTGTTGTGGAAATGAATTCGAAATTGGAAAAGTAAAATAATGCCCTATTAACTTATTAGACTAGATTGGATACAAATGACATGTCATAGGATTTGTAATGTGATGAGAAGATTTGTAGTTTGCCCGAGAAGATGATTTTGTTATTATATGTTTCGGTTTATCCGAAAAGGCATCTAATGCCTTATTGGTGTGTTTGGGAGGATATGATATACTGGTGTGTTATGGAGGATTTATATTATTCCGGGTGTGTTAGGTTGGATATTCTAGTGTGTTTGGGTGTAATCCATGTATCTGTCAGAGTCCGAGCCTTGTTAATAGAGTAAATAATTGAAATGAAAATTTGAAAATGAGATTGATTGATTTGGCACTATTTAAAAGTACGAGAAAGAATGTATGAATTAAAATATGAATTGAATTAGTATATAAAAAATATATATGAATTTAAGATTTATGAAGTGATATATAATTATGTATAATTAGTTTAAATGATTTTTTAAAAAAAAAAGCTTATGGTTGATGTTGTAATTTATTAATATTAAATAGTTTAAATTATAGTAATACCACTGAGTATGAAATACTCAACGTACAGTTGTTTCCGTGCGTAGGTCATTAGAGTTCAAGGTCCAATTCAGCATCCAGAAAGATCTCGACTCCAACAAGAAAATTTTGGTGATGTATTTCTTCCTTTTATTTAAGTGGCTAGTGTACACGAGTCATATATATGTAAATATATATATGCTAAATGATCTTGGTTGTAAGTAAATGGTTATGGTCTTTTTGATGATAAATAGGGTTTAAAGTTATAAATTAGTAAACTTAGTATTAAATCTTGAAATGGAATGAAAGATATGAATTAGTTTTTTTTTTACATGTTAACTTTAACCTTTATAATTAAAGTAGTAAATCAATTTATTAAGCATGATTTAGTAGCGTTCTAAGGTATAAAATCTTTGATTGAAACATTTGTATTGGTTTTTTTTTTGTTTTAAGTTCGCAAGGGATTTTATGTAAAATAAGCAGAAATACTGTTCAAAAAAAGATTTACGAAAATTTTTTTTGGAATACTCGAACAAGTTCCATTCTACTTTTAATATATGTTTTGGGTTTCGAAAGTCCATTATAGGGATTTAATTATTAAATTATACTATGAATGTTATTTTAATTGTAAATTATTCGTAAGTTGTCTGATAGGTCCGGTAATGCCGTAACCCTGTTCTGGCTACGGTTTGGGGTTAGAGGGTGTTACAATGGTCTTATTGCACCTTTAGTCCTTCAGCTTTTTAATTATTTTTCAATCCAAATTTTTTGTTTTTTAATTTCTACCCTATGATTTTGATTTTGTTTCAATTCAGTCCCTCTCTTTTCTTTGCATGTTACAATTTAGTCCCTTATTTTATTTTTATCCTGATTTCTCCCCTAAAATTTTACTTTAGTTTCAATTTAATCCTTCTTATATTTATGCACTTATTTTATTATAATTTAGACTCTTAATTTCATTTCAATGTCGACTTAGTCCTTATTTATTTAGTTTCGACCCTTTCTTGATTATTCATTTTTATGTATTATTATTATTATTTATTTATTATTTTATTTGATTTGATTTATTTACTTATTATTTCCTTTTTATTTAAAATTTATTTGTTTTTTATTTATTGTGCATTTTATTTATTTTTATTTTTTTATCTCTTCTACTTTTGCCTTTATTGTCGTCATTATTTATTTATTTTTTAAAATATATTTTCTAAATTAGATTATTTACGTTTTACTTGCACATTTATTGTTCATATTAATATTATTATACATTCATATTTTATTATGTTTATCATTATCATGTTATTATTACTACAAATTGATATCGCACTGCCACTTACTAGCACGACATTTTTATTTTTCATATATCATTATTTTTTATATATACTTCATTTAATTTTATTATGACCGCAATCATGTCACGAATCTTGTTTGAATAGATTTTCCGTTTTTCGTACGATGCCCGAATAAATTAAATATATACTATTTTAAGTGTTACACTAATTTTTACTCGATGCATAAAAAGGAAATTTTTAAAATTATGGCAATGTTCCGCATTTGGAGATTCGAGAAGTCGTGCGTTAACTTATGGGGTTTGACGTTCTCTTTGAACCTAGATAGCTGATCATGAACATCTCTTTCGAAATTAAAACACTTGAGATTTGAATAGTAATTAAATAAAGAGAAAACTTATTTTCGAGGATTCTAGATGGCGTGTCCTAACTTACAGGATATGACCTTTTTGTTACCTCTAGATAAGAGGACATTTTACACACTTTTGATTTATTCAACGGATTTTACTTAAAAAATACATTAATAAAAAGAGGGGGTCGTATTTTAAACTCTTTTCGAATTTTTAACTTTCAATCTTAAGACATTAATTAATCACTTAGGTACCAATTTTGGATTTTACGAGGATACTAACCCTTCCTCGTGCGTAACAGACTCCCGAACTCATTTCTTAGATTTTGTAAACCAAAAATCGTCGTTTTAGTAAATTTAAACTTTTATTAAAATGATTAAATTACGAGGTGATCTGATTACACCTAATAAAAAAAGATTGATGACGACTCTCATTCTCGTCATTTTAAAAATAGAAAGTTGATTTCAAAAAAAATTCAACATTATTAATAATTTAATGATTTGATTGTAATTTAGCCATAAAACTATTGAGACTATTAATGATCATTGTTTAAAATTTTCTAAAAAGTGATGTATTAATTATATATTTTATCTTTCATACATTATTTTGATTACGGAAAAAAAAACCAAAATGACAATAGAAGATGTTATGTAAAGCTCAACATTTTGTTGAAGATACCCAAATCCATGATTTGGTATGAAATTTCAAAAAACCATATTCTTATTCCTTTTTAATTTTGAAGGAAAAAAACTTGTTATATAACATAAACATTGGAAAGTTATCTCTAGAATTTGCAATATAATAGAAAATTCACTTTAAATAAAGAAAACTCATCTTCATTTCTGATAGCAAATGAAAAATAAGAAGAAAAAGAACATATTTTCTTGAAAGACGCTTTAAATGAAACAAATATGAAAAACATAAATGTATAATTTTGCAAAGGTAAAAAAGTGAAAACTGACCCAAAAACTTTCACACTTTTCTAGGTCGTCTCCTCTCTTGTCCTGTCAAGTCTTTAATTGCAAAATAAATGCACAGCCAAGTTTAATTGTGATTTTTTATATATAATTTTGCTATATATTTCTTGATCTAATATTATCTTTTTCTGTTTTTCTTGAACTAAAACAGAGCTGAAAAGACTGTTTGGAATTTTCTTATCCACACTCAAATTCTTGGAATCATTACTTCAATTTGAAGTGGTAAGTGGGTATATTTTCCATTTACTTGGGTCACAACAAAATAATATATGAAAATATCTATGATTAAATTGAAATCCATGTTTTTTTAAAATATATTAATCAAGATTTATTGATTTTCAGGCGGGAACATATTTGTAGTTTGTATATCTATGAATTAATAAAATATATCTTCAACAAAAAAAATGAAAATATCTATGATTAAATTGTAATTTTCTTAGTTTCGTTTTGATTCTAAAAAATAAAAAAAATTTAGTCTTAATATTTACATTTTTATAAAAATATTGTGAGTTGAATTTGTTAAATCATGACTAAATTGATAGAATGTGTTAACTTTGACAGCTAAATCTGTTATTATACCAGTCAAATTTATGAAAATTGTCCTTATTCGGTCACTTTTGAAATTGATAGGGATTAGATTGGTTTGATTTTTTTATAGAGATAAATTTATTCAATATCAAAATTGAGATGGATTAGAAAGGTTGTTTTATCCAGTTTAATCATTAAATGATATGTTAAATCTAATGTGACATAATAATTTAAAATAAAAATTAAAAAATGAATATTATAAAAATAACTGTTTTAAAAACTTTAGTTTTGAGGTTTTCGAAGTTTTTATGGAAGTTTTATGTTCACTTTTTAAAAAAAATTTAAGTTTTACTTAATTTTTGTTTTTAATTTTAAAAGTTATGTAACATGATTCTATTTATTTAAAATTTTCATTTTAAATTTAGCTATGTAAGATTGATATGTGATTGTAATAACAAAAGGACTCGATTGATATAGTACCGATAAATTGAGAATATAATTAGAATAATCTAAAGTTTGGGGACCAATTGAAATTGATGGTCACAATTTAAAGATGCTTGATGTAATTAACTCTTTTCTAATAGAGCAAACCAGGGTAAAAATATGACCCAAAGACTCACCTTTATGTAAGTTATCTCCTATCCTGTCATGTCTTTGTTGGTCTTAATTGCAAAATAAATGCAAACCAAAAGGACTTGATATGTGATTTTAAATTTAGCTATGTAAGATTTGATATGTGACTGTAATAACAAAAGGACTTGATTGATACAGTATCGATAATTTGGAGATATAATTAAAATAATTTGAAGTTTGGGGACCAATTTAAATTGATAGTCATAATTTAGAGATTGTTGATGCAATTAACACTTTTCTAATAGAGCAAACTAGGGTAAAAATATGACCCAAAGACCCCCTCCTTTTTGTTATCTCCTATCCTGTCATGTCTTTGTTGGTCTTAATTGCAAAATAAACCAACTTCATTAATAAACACAAATCCTTTGTCTACAAGAAAACTCAGTTTTTAGTGGCGGAACATTGTAGAAATTGAGGGGTCATACTGAAATAGTAAAATTTTCCGAGCGGTTGAATTTTCCAGGCAGATAAACTTCAATTTCTACTTTGTTTTTCCCCCCTTTCTTCAAGTTCCTTTCTTTTTTGTGTTCAGTTTTACTTACTTTTGCTAAAAAAAAAACCAACCTTCAAATCCCTCCCTTTTGATTGTTTAGAAGTAAGAATCTTCTGATCCCTAAGTGTAGTTTGTTTTTAAAAGTTCCCAAGTGAGGTAAATCTATTTATATATGCTTCATTTCTGTTTTTTATATATCAATTGAAGTTGTTCTATATATTTTTTTGATCTGATCTCATCTTTTAATGTTTTTATGATCTCATTGTGTTTTCAGCTGGACTGAGTTGAAAGAACAACACATTGATTCTCATAGGTTGAGTTGCCTTTCACCATCCTTCTTATGGATAAGAAGTAGTGTCATAATCTTCAAAACACTTTTTGATTCTTTAATTTTTTTTATGGTAATTACTTATGATTCACTGCAGTGTTTGAACTTGGAACATCATATTCTTCAATTTGAGCTTGTCAAGCATGGGTTGCGGATTTTGTGAGGCTGCTCTTTCTAACACAGTTGGAACACTGGTTGTGGGCTGTGTGGTGAAGCCGGCAGGACGTCAACTTGATTATGTCCGTCGCTTTCATGACAATGTTGCAAAGCTCCGAGAGAAAAAGCGTGAACTTGCAGATGCACGAGATCGTCTACTACATAAGATTGAGGATGCTAAAAATCGGCTTCTACAAATTGAAAATGATGTACAGAACTTGCAATCAAGGGCAGATGAAACACTGTCGGATATGGGAACTCTGGAGGAGGAAATCCAACTGAATAAGAGGTGTCTCAATTGGTGTCCTAATTGGAGTTGGAGATATCAATTAAGCAAGAAAGCAATGAAGAAAATCCAGGATATCTCTAAGCTTTTGGACAAATTTGGTCAACTTGGACCAGTCGGCTACTCTGCTCCTACTGCCCTTCCCACTATAGATTTCCTATGTTCTAAGGAATTTGTGTTTTCAAAATCTTCAGAGACTGCATTCTATCAAATCATTGAAGCCTTAAAAGATGAGAATATCAACATGATTGGGTTATGGGGGATGGGAGGGGTGGGCAAGACCACCCTGGCTCGTGAAGTTGGAAGTCAAGCTCAAAAACTGAAATTGTTTAACAAAGTTGTGATTACGGTTGTGTCTCAAAAGCCAAATTTTGAGAGAATTCAAGATCAAATTGCACAATACATAGGCTTTGATATGAAGAATGAACAAGGAAGAAGATCCGAGCAAGAATTATGGTTACGACTGAAGAATGAACCGAGGATTCTTATCATCGTTGATGATATTTGGGAATCTATCAACTTAAAGGAGAAGATAGGAATTCCAATTGGGGATGATCATAAAGGCTGCAAAGTTCTTTTAACAACACGCTGTCAACAAGTATGTCAAGCTATGGATTGTCAAAACATGGTACAACTTGGCTGTTTGAATGATGATGAAGCTTGGACTCTGTTTGAAAAGAAAGCAGGTCTAGATGACTTTTCTGATGATTCTATTAAAATCCTAGCACATCAAATTGTCAAAAAATGCGGGGGTTTGCCTATAGCTATAGTTCCGCTGGGAAGTGCCTTGAAAGGTAAAACCCATCATGAGTGGCAAGCTGCATACCTGAGACTCAAAGATCGTAGATTGACTGAAATTGAGGATGTTAATGAAGAAAATGCCTATGTATGTCTTGAGGCGAGCTTCGACTACTTGAAGAATATGGAGACCAAGACATGTTTCTTGTTGTGCTCTTTATTTCCTGAAGATGATGAGGTTTATGTGGAGAACTTGGTAGGATATGCATGGGGACTGGAGTTGTATAAAGGCATGGACTCAATTAAAGATGTTAGAAGTGAAGTGCTTGCATCAATTGAGACCCTCAAGAACTCCGGTTTGTTGCTAGATTGCGGAGAAAGGCATGTCAAAATGCATGACGTGGTTCACCAATTTGCTTTGTGGATAGCATCTTCAAGGAAGGAGATTTCTTTTGGGACTGTTGAAACACTCCCGATGGATGAAAGTTTCAAGCATTACACAGCAATCTCCTTCAACACTGATCAAACGGATGAACTGCCTAAAGGAGTGGGTTTTCCATATCTCAAACTTCTTTTACTTGGTGGCAATCGTTTCATGGAAACTTCAAGCGAATTCTTTGAGGGTATGAAGGCATTACTAGTTTGTGCTTTGAATCATCTGTTGATATCTCTGTCTACATTTCAGTTTCATATGAACCTTCAGACTTTGTATTTGATTGATTGTAAACTCTCTGACATCTCAATGCTTGGGAAGCTGAGGACACTTCATATTCTCTCTTTAAGTCGATCTGATATCACTGAATTGCCGACTGAAGCTGGTGATTTGGAAAATCTAAGATTGTTGGATTTATCGTATTGCTATGAACTACGAAGAATCACTCCTAACTTAATACGAAGATTGTCCAATTTAGAAGAACTATACTTGCATGGTTGTAGTTCATTAAAATGGGCGACTGAGAATTCAACTAAAAGGGAAAGCTATTCCAGCCTATCAGAGTTGAATTTATTGCCAAAGTTGGTTGTAATATCATTGGATATTTCTTCTGAACATTTTCTAGATGGCTTTGTGTTTCGTAGATTATGGAGCTTTGATGTTTGCATTGGCATAAAAAGAGAACGGCGGTACCTAAAGAGGGACCTTGAAACTTGTCCAATCTCAAGATCTTTGAGAATCGATAAGTCTGTAGATGCAGGCAAGCAACTATTTGAATATGTGTAATCTCTTCAATTGAATAAGGTGGAGGGTCACCCAAACCTTATTCCGAGCTTGGACTTGGGATTTAGTAAGTTGACTTCTCTAGATCTTCGATGGTGCCACTCTATGCAATGCCTAATTGATGCATTAAAGCAGCAAGTGCCAATCACTGCACTCTCTAATTTGAGAAAGTTATCGTTAAGTCATATGTTTCATTTGGAAGAGATGTGCAATGCTCCCCAGCCGCAAGGTTTTCTACAAAAGCTTGAAGAGGTTATAGTTTCAGATTGTGGTGAGATGCAAATGTTATTCCCAATTACTGAATTGAGGAGCATAGAACAAGAAGGGTCCGGTCGTTATTTAAGCCTCCAAAGTCTGAAGGTTGTTGAAATAGAGAGATGCAATAATTTGAAATATATCTTCCCAATGTCAGTTGGTAATAGCATTGGCCAATTGCATACTTTGAAGATGAAGAGTTGCTCGCAATTGGAAGATATAATCCAAGACCGACAAGTGGCATACAAATGTCTACTCCAAAGTCTAAGGGAAGTATATGTATCTCATTGCAATAACTTGACATCTGTTTTCCTTATTGTCCTATGGTCAAATATTGGGAAATTTAATTATGCTTTTCATTTCAGGTTTCGTTGATTGATTTGCCTCAATTGAAAGGAAAGGATAGAACCGACATCGTGCTGACATCGCCATCTTTGCACGTGTTAGAAGTGAGAGATTGTCCTCAATTGACACATTTATCGTTTCAACAAATATACAAGTAAGACCTTCTTATATATAGTATTTATTAAAATTTTCACCTTTTGATTTTTTTTGTCTGTATAAAATAAATAAATGCTTGTATAACTCTTTAAAAAATAGTTTTCATTGTAGAATTTTGGTCTAAAAACTAATCTAAATAAACCTTTAAGTAGTTTAGTTAATTACAATACAATTTAGTAACATAAATATATATAATTTACAAAGAATATATATATTGTTAATATTATTTATGTTGTGTTTTTGCCCCATATTTGAGTTGAACGGTAAACTTTTTAAAAATTTGAATTCTTTGACTATAAAAGATTGAAAAAGGAAATCTTGTGCTTATTCTTAAATTGATGATATGCTTATAGGAATTGTACTTCTCGAAGATGACAGAAAAGAAGCAAATAAGCAACGTGACAGTCCCTGAAAGGAGAGGAGGAACATCAACATATACGGAATATTTAACAATTTCTAATTTTGAAGAGTTATTTGAATATCTTAGATATAATCTTTCAAGTCTGGAGAGGCTAACGTTGTCTGAACTAACTGAATTGCTGGTGATATGGAGTGGTCCCATCCATGTTGAACACTTTCAAAATCTCACTCGTTTGACAGTCAATGATTGCAAAAGGTTAAGATATATATTCTCACCTACCGTCGCTCAAAATTTGCCACAATTGTGGACTTTGCATATATCTGACTGTGAGGAATTGCAGCAAATAATTGAGAAGGATCAAACTCCATCACAACATCATCTCCAACCTATTTGCTTCCCTAATTTGGTGACGATTACAATCATTAACTGTGAAAACTTGAAATGTCTCTTCCCCATTACTCTTGCTCATGGCGGCCTTCCAAACCTATGGGAATTATGCCTTGAAAGGGTCTCCAAATTAGAGCAGGTGTTTGAAGGAGATGAGACAAATCTGAATAAGGAAGAAGAGAAAGTGATATGCCTACCTCAGCTCCGCCCCTTAGTGCTTGATGAGCTACCAAACCTCGTGAGCTTCAGCCCTGTGGGTTATCATTTTGTTTTCCAACCTTTGAGGTGTTTAAAAGTAAAAGGTTGTCCCAACATAACCACAAGATTTAGTGATGATTCAAAGCAATTAGTGCATGCCAAAACACAGGTACACTATCCTTCCAAACTTAAGTATAAGCTCTAGAACAAATTTCATCCATTGAATTATTTTCTTTATGTATTCTCCCAAACTCTATATTTACTAAGCTTTAATTTCTATGCATTAATGCAATATTTTTATTTTGGTTGCCTGAGAGAAATTCTTTTTTTTTTAATGCTTTAAATGACTAAATGAAATTGTATCAACCGTATATGGTTTCTGCTGACTGTCAATATTTCTTTCTAGATATCCTTGTTGCATTATTATTTTCAATTCACAGTTCTTGTTCTTAATATGTCATCCTTTGTCCATTTTGGAAAACTGGCTGTGTTTTCCTCATCATCAATCATTAAAAGCAAACAGTAATAAGTGAAGCCAATCAGTTGATGAAATTATAGTGGAAGAATTTGCTACAGCTCAAGAAACTGCATGGCCAATTGGTAGTGATATAGAATGGACCAAAGAGGAATTTTAAAGTGAATGGAGCAGTAAATGAAGTAATTTCTATTTGAAAATTAAGCATTGTGAATGTTTAAATTGAATGCCATTTATTCGTTATTATGTATCATTTATTCGTTAAATTGAAGATAGATTTATTGAGCTATAAGCAAAAACAAAGTATGTGAATTCTGCTAATTAATCAAAGAATAAAAAAGAATGGACTAACTATTAGATAACAAGCTTAATACTCCACTAGCCTCTGCCCAATTATGTCTCTTTACAAGTCCTTCCAAAAGATAACAAAGTCTTTGTCGATTTTCCCAGCGAATATGGACTCTCCTGTTGGAACATTGTCAAATATTTATAGTGTTCCAATTACTATAAATGAATGAGGGTAATTAATCAAAAGTTATATTATTTGATTTTTTAAAAAAGAATTATAATTATTTAAATAATATTATTTGAATAGTTATAATATTAAATGAATAATTATTTGTTTATTTTAAATATATTATTATTCAGAAAGACACCTATTGATAAAAGATGTCTTTATAAAGATACATGAAAACATCAACAAATTCTAATATTCTTTCTTTCCTTCATTTTCTAATATTATTAGATTACTTTATAAAGTATTACTACATAGATCTTTTATAGAAATTGAGTTTCTTGTCATACATTGCTCAGTTTGTAGTGGGGTATTTTAGTCAGTGCAAAATGCAAATAGTCATTGGCTTCATTGTATCGTCGAGATTAATTTGCTTGAAACTCATTTGTACACTGAAAATAGGTGGGCAAATATAATCTTAAAGATAGTGACTTGATACACGCCTTGGAGCCTTGTCCTATTTCTTCTTTTCCTGTTCGGGTTTCGTTTGTGTGTTTGAGATATTATTCACCGAAGATTTGTACTAACACTCCCTAGCGTTATAAGAAAAGAAGGCTTGGTTAATGATAATTTCAACCTTTTGTCTAGCTTTCGTTTATTGCTCTTGGGTTCTTCTAAAGCTACTTTCAAGTTTCTCCATTTTTGTTCTCCAAGTCTTGTTGAAACAACTCAAGGTTTTGTGATACGTTTCAGGGATTTAAATAGTGGACCGATTTCGGAATAGCAGCCGTTATATAGCGGTAGCGCCACCGTCCGAAACCGCAATTGCTGAAAATAACAGAGTGAAGCGGAGTCACACCGAGAACGGTGGATAGTGGTCGCAACTTAATGGATAACGACCAATTGCGGCAATAACGGGCCGCTATTCCCGTTATTTTCCGTTACCATAAATTAAAAAAAAAATCAAGAGATGTAGATATTGAATAGTGATGTACTTTACAATAAAACAAAAGGGAATATATTCCCCTACCTGCAAAATTAGAGGGCTTTCAATAAAAAAAAAGTAAAAACATATATACACTATACAGAACTCCAAATAAACAGAATAAAAACTCCAAACAAAGTTCAAAACTCACAACACAACTCACAAGCAAACGAAAATACGAAATTCTATTTCTCTATATTTCGACAAACAACAGAGTCACAGACAGCAGCAATAGAAATTCTATTCCTAATTTCAAGTACTACTAACTAGTAAGAAAAGTAGTAAAGTAACCGAGGCATATTCTTGGATTTCTTGCTTGCATGTCTTGAATCTGCAGCACGGAGTGCTTTTTCGAGATTTTTATCCCTAGATCTGTGTTCTACACAAAAAAAGGGGTTTAAAATGTTTTGGGGCAATTTTTCGACCACCGTGCACGGCGTCGTCGTCGTCGATGACCGGTGGCTGCCACGGTGGCCGATGGCTGGATTCTGGGCAATGGCCTAAGAGAAAATGGAGAATGGAGAGAAAAGGGAAAAAAATTTAAATAAGGGCTGAAATGAAGTTTTTGAGAAAAATATTGATTTAAATAGGCCTCCAAAACGACGCCATTTTGGGCAGGCCTCTCAGGCACCAAAACGACGTCATTTTGGCCTGACCTGCGTACTTACCCGACCCGTTTCTTAGGATCTGCGTGTTTTTGAACGGAAGGGTTAATTGCGATTTTAACCCTTCCTATTTTTTATTATTTACAATCAAGCTTCTTTCTTTTTTTAATTTTGTCCTATAATTTATTTCGTACTTCAATTTGGTCCACCTTGAAGTTGTGCGTTTTGATGGGTGGGGATTATTTCGCATTTGATCCCTTTTTGTTTTTCGCGCATTCAACTTGGTCCTTTTTCTTTTAATTTATTTCTGATTTGCCGCAAATTTATGTTTTTAGTTCGATTTGGTCCCTTTTTTTGTTATTTTTGCTATTTTATTATTAAATTAATTAATTTAATATTACTATTACTATTATTATTTTTCCTTTTTTTATTTTTTTATTTATTTACTTGTTATTATTACCATATTATTAAAATTTAATTAGTTTTGCATTATTATTTCAATTATATTTCTTTTCATATTTATTTACCTAAATATTTTAAATACATTTATTTTATTATATCATTTTATTTATCTATATCCTTTTATATAATTTTTAATTTTAAGATTTTTATTATTGTTATTATTATTATTAATACCATCATCATCATCATTATTATTATTATTACCATTATTATTATTATTATTATTATTATTATTAAATTGTTTTACACAATATTTATTTATTTATTTCTATAATATTAGGTCTTTACTTTAGCTTAAAATTTTGTTTACTTTTTTTGGTATTATATTGTTGATAATATAAGTAATGAGTTGCTTGTATTTCTAAATATAATTTTATGTTTCTTATATATAAATAAAAATAAAGCATGCCACCATGTGAAGAGTTCCCGACTGAAGGATTGGAGGGTGCACCAAGTAATGATATAGGTTGGCACTTTGGAACTCCAGTGCCAAATGCGAGAGGAAATATCGTATGTAAACTTTGTGGTAAAGTTGTGAAAGGAGGAATAACATGATTTAAAGAGCACATTGCTCATAAAACCGGCATTGTTGCACCATGCCCTAATGTTACTGGTATGTGATACTTTATTATTATTTTAAATGTTATTGTAAATTTATCAATAAAGATTATATATAATTGATAATAATATAAAGTGTGAATTATTTTTATTTTATTAACAGGTGTCATTAGAGAAAGTATGATGAATGTTCTAAAAGAACGCAACACAAAGAAAATAGACAAAAAGAGGAGAAAAGATGAATTCTTATCTCAATTAATAGAAGAGGAGGATGAACACGAGGGATTCATTGATGAGGTTTTTGCTATAAGGCAAGCAACTCGAGAAAGTATCCAATCACAACACGAGTGGCATAGAAGGGAAGAATTCAGACGAAGTACTGGTGGTTGGGATAACATTTATGCAGAAGGGCGATCTTCTCATGGATCAGCTAGAGAACATAATAAAGAAAGAACAAGTAAATCCATCCCAAGTGAGTCTGAGTTTACCTTAAGGAGAGCTATACCTGAATTGGTTAGAAGCAAAAGTTCAAAGCAACCAAAGGTCAATGACTCTTTTTTAAAGACTTTTCGAAAGAAGATAGGTGAAGCGGTATCTAAATTTTTAATATATAAAAGACTTCCTTTTCAATTAGCAAGCTCTTCATGATTGTATAACTTAATTCAAGTGTCAGCAGAAGTTGGACAAGGTGTAAAGCTTCCAACACCTTATGAGGTTTCAGATGTGTATTTGGAGTCAGAGTATCAACGAGTTCGTGATTGGGTAAATGGACTAAAGACTCATTGGAAAGAATTGGGTGCAACTATAATGTTTGATGGTTGGACCAACAGTTTGAATCAAATGCACATCATTATTTCCTTGTTTATTGCAGTAAAGGAACCATTTTTTGGAAATCGGTAGATGCCTCAAGTGTCCGTAGTAGAGATGCTGAATTCTACTATTGTTTGTTAGATTCAGTTGTAGAAGAAATTGGAGAAAATTACATTGTCCAAATAGTGACTGATAATGAGGCAACAATGAAAGCTGCTGGAAAAAAATTGATGTTGAAAAGAAAACATTTATATTGGACCTCATGTACAGCTCACTGTTTAGATTTATGCCTTGAAGATATTGGGAAAAAGCCCAGTGTAGCAAAAGTGTTAGATGAGGCAAAGAAAGTGACTTGCTTTATATACAATCACATTTGGACTGTTGATTTGATAAAGAAGTATACACAAGGGAAACAAATACTTCGACCTGCTCTTACTCGATTTGCAACTCATTTCATTCAACTTGAAGAGATAACAAGACAAAAGCAAGGTCTGAGAGAAATGTTTAATTCAAAGGTCAGTATTTTATAATTAGTTAATATAATTACTTAAATATAGCAACCTTTAATGATTTTATTAGTTCCAAATAATTTAAATTATATTATTTTAAAAATTTTCTTATGAATATATAGGAATTTAAAGAATCAAAATGGGGACAACAAAAGTCAGGGCCTACTTATGAAGCCAAAAAAATTGTTTTGGGAAAAGATTTTTGGAAAAAAGCCAATGACCTCATAAAAGTTTACGAGCCTCTAGTAAAAGTATTGAGACTTGTGGATAGCGATGAAAAACCAACAATGGGCTTTATTTATGAGGCTGTTGATAGAGCTAAACGAGAAATTCAACAAAATTGTCAATATTTCACTGAGTATGAAAAGATTATTGACAATAGATGGAATTTTATGCATTCCGACTTGCATTTAGTTGGTAAGATAAAATGTTTCATATAATTAAGAACTATTTTTATATTTTATTATTTTAAGCTTTAGATTATTATTATTTGATGATATTCTTATAAATTATACTTAAGTTATTTTCTCAATCCTCAATTTCAATTTGAGGTGGAGCATTCTGAAAATGTACTAATAGAAACATTAGAAGGTACACAATCAGTAATTGAAATAGTAGAACCTTCTCTTGATACTCAAGTCAGAATGGTTAATCAGGTTAGATTCAAGTACTATTATTTGTAACTTAGTTACATAATTTGAAATAGAATTTTTATTTTTATTTTTACTCTGTCTTTTATTTATGCAGTTGTTACTATTTAGAGATAAACACGAGACATTTGGTATTCCACAAGCACAAAGAGCTTGGAAGCAAATGAATCCGGGTAAACAGTTAATTAAATTATTTAATTTAATTTATATTATTTAATTATATTGTACATTTTGAAGTTATTTTGAAATTTAAATAATATTATGCAGTTGAGTGGTGGATAATATACGGCACATGTGTTCCCGAATTACAAAAATTAGCAATTAAAGTGCTTAGTCAAACAACTTCAGTATCAAATTGCAAACGAAATTGGAGCACATTTAGTTATATTCACACCAAGGCAAGAAATAGGTTAAAGTATAAAAAACTTGAAAAACTAGTGTTTACCTATTATAATATGAGGCTTCAGATAAGGCATCAAAAAAGAATGAGCACTGATGATATAAATGCTAGTTTTAATCCTATCAGCCTTGATCATATCTTTGAAGATGTGATCCACTATCAGAATGGCTTCATCAGAAAGAGAATCCATTGTTAGATGGTGAAAATGCCAGTGTGTTGCCTGTGGATACCTCTGATGATGAAATAGATGTTGATCAATCTCAGCAACAAATTTTGTCTCATTCAAGTTCTAGTTCAACTCCAAGTCAGAGTGGCGATGGACCCGATGGTGGTGGTTTAAGTCCAATTGATGAGGATGATGGATATAGTGGTGATAGAGGTGAAATTAGGTCTTCTAGTCAGTATGAAGGAGAATATGAGGTTGGTACCACTGGTGGACATTTTCGTGACAGATCAGAGTTTGATGGAAATATGTTTCCTGAACCTAGGAGAGATAGAAGTGAACCTAGAGCTCCATCAAAGGGAAAAGGCAAGAAGCATACTTCTATAGGCTCTTCATCTGGTAGGAGATCGAGTTCTAGTAACCTTGGGTATAGTGATTCATCTACTAGCACTCAAGGTTTTTATCCACCAGAACAACCTTCATATTTTCAACCTTCACATGGTTATCCACAACCATATGGTTATTATCCACCATTTCCTAATTATGGTGTGCCATACCAACCTCAAATGCATCCTCCTCCACCAATGTATCACCCACCTCCACCTCCCATGTATCCTCCTCCTCAAATATATCCTCCATATCAATTATATGAAAACCAAGGTGAAAATGTTACTTTTTTGGATATATTTTTGGACAAAGGCCAAGAGAATCAAGCCAAGAACGCTCCCAAAGTGAAGGTGAAGGATTTGATCTTCCTCGTCATTCCACTAATTGGTGAAAACTAAATCGTACCACTATCATTATTTGTAAGGTATGTTTTTTTAAAGAAAACTTTTGTTATTGTTCTTAATTTTGATGATATTAAAACATTTAAAATAATATATATCTTTAGATAAATGATTGGAGTATATTTTATGAAAAGATAATTAAGAATTGAAGCATGTTAAATTATATATGAAAGTAGAATGAGAGTGAGAATAAGTGGTCGGAAATAGGAATAATTAATGAGTATCTATACATTTATCTATTCATTTTTTCCTTTTGCAGCATAGAATGTTTATATCTTCACCATCTTCAAAGCTGTCAAGAAATATTGAAGACATCTCTTAGGTATGAATTTTCAATTCTTTTATCTATAAAAACTTTCAAACTTATTAAATATGATAAATGTTTAATATTTCTTTTTTTTTTTACTTTGTTATTAGTTAATATAACATTCTTAGAAAATTCGTAAATAAATGTAAGAATAATTAATGATTATAAAAGTTGTGTTCTCATATCATATTAATAAAGGTTCATAAGTGTTAGAAAACACTCTAAAAATCATTAAAAATGACTTTTTATAATTATAATTATAATTACTATGTTTTACAATAAGTTGTGCGAATTTTAAAAAAATTCACGACCGCGATACCCGCAGTGACCGCAATAGCGTCCGTTATGTCTGCGACCGCGATAAACGCGACACGACCGAAAACGCGGCCGCGACCGCAATTTAAATCCTTGATGCGTATGTAACATAAATACATGTGATGATCTTTCCAACATATAAAAAAATTCCGACACAACTTGGGTAAGGACACGTGAATGATATGTGTTCGATTCTTCCGGCATTGCTATTGGCTTTTGAAGAAGAAAAAGCACTGGAAAAGCAAAAAGGAAATAACCAAAGATGCGTGACGATAAAAGCGGAACTAGTCGTGGGAAAGAAAAGAAGGAAAATGATATTTGGATTTTAATCTTTTAATAACACATTAACCCAATCAAATGTGAATTAATCCATATCTTTAAAAACAAAGGATAAATTTCACTATTAGTCCCTCAATTATGTCTCATTTAATTAAAAAAGTTACAATTTGGTCACTAACATTTTTAAATTGTTTTTTTTTTCACCCAACCATTCAATGGCTAAAAGTGACACTTTTGTAGTTAGTATAATAACAATTTCAGTCCTCAACTTTTAAATTTTTTGTCAATTTAACCCTAATTCTTTATAAAATTTATTTTTAAAAATTCAATATTATTTTAAAAATAGAAAATTCTATATTAAATAAGTTGAAAATATTTATGTATTTTTAATTTAATATTAATATATGTATTTAGTATTAATATTACTATACAAGTTTAAATTTATTATTATATTTTTTTGAAAATATTTATGTATTTGATATATTCCTTTGATTTTTTTAAAAAAAAATTAGAATCAAATTGAGACTATTTGTAAATTTTAAAGGTTAATTTTTTTAAAATTGTGACTAAATCGATATAATATGTAAAAGTTGAGGGCTAAATTTATTATTATATTTATTTTTCACACCCTCCTATTAGTGCAATTAATGGAAATGGACAACAAAAACAATCTCAATTAGTTGAGTGACCAAATAAAAAAAATTATAATTGGATGATAAAAAATTAAACAAATTCGTAAATGGGTGCCAAAAAATTCATCCATAGTTAGTTGAGTTGAGTGTAGTTTACTAATACTGTTTTATGGAAATTTTGTAAATATTTTTAATTTTCAAATGGTAATAATCATTGTTACCAAGTGTAATGGAAATCAAATATAAATACTTAATTGAAAAAAAATGGAATACTAAATTATATATTAAAACCAAAATTAGATGCTAAATAATATATATATAAATTAGATACTTTTTAAATTAAGAGTATTTTAATTATTTTACGATCGAGTTAATAATTAATTGACTCGTGACACTAACTTAATCAAACACGTTATATATAATATATACAATCTATCGTCTATAATCTATATATATGAGAGCGAGTCATGGTGTCACTCTCAACTCAATAAACCAAAATTTAGTAGAGAAAAAAACTTAACAATTACTATGTGTAGTTTTTAGTTTTAATTATTTTCAAATTTAAATAAATTAATAAAAAGTACATAGACTTAGTTTAATTAATTTTAAATTTAAATACATTAATTTTAATCTTTAGAATTATATTTATATGAGTAATGAAATATATCCTTCCAATTTATAATTATATGACTTTACACTCGTTTCGTATATATGACTCAATCGAGTCTTGCTTTCATTTATACTTTTCTAGCCAATTCTATACAATACTTGTATTTAAATAAAATAGAGAAATCAATTCTATATCTATTTATATTAAAATTATATTTATAAACATATTTTAACAAATTATTATTAAGAAAATAATAAGGGTTTCGATTATTATTATAGTAAAAAAATCTCTCCAATGCCTCTCAATTTTGAATTTGAGTAAATTAGTCTCCCTAAAGAAAGAGGAACGATTTAATGTTAGTAACTAAATCCTTGTCAATTATGCACAGTTTTGATTGGTATAATAGCAAATTTAGCCATTGGTATTTACATATTTTTTTAGCTTCGTCTTACTTGTAAAAAAAAATCAACAAATTTAGTCTCAACATTTACGCATTTATAAAAATATTGCGGGTTAAATTTGTTAAATCATGATCAAATTAATAGAATGCTTTAGTTGCACACTTACGAAATTGATTTGATTTTTTAGAGGGACCCTCAATATCAAAATTGAGAGAGACTAGAGAGGTCGTTTTACCCAATTTAATTATTAAATGACATGTTACATCTAATGTGACATAATAATTTAAAATGAAAATTTTAAAAAATGAATATTGTAAAAATAAATGTTTTAAAAACCCTAGTTTTAAGGTTTTGGAAGTTTTTACGAAAGTTTTATCGTTCATTTTTTAATTTTAAAAGTTATGTAACATGATTCTATTTCTTTAAATTTTTCATTTTAAATTTAGCTACATAAGATTTGATGTGTCATTTAACGATTGTAATAACAAAAGGACTTGATTAATATAGCATCAATAATTTGGAGATGTAATTAGAATAATTTGGAGTTTGGGGGCCAATTTAAATGGGTAGTCATGATTAGAGATGGTTGATGTAATTTAAATTTTTCTTGAAGCAAGTAAGAGCTAAAAGACTGTTTGGATTTTGAAATGGTAAGTGGATATGTTTATTATACTTTCCAGCATTATATCTATAATATTATTAGTGTGAGGGTCAAAATATTTTGAAGTAATTAACTGTCTTTTTTAGTTATAAGTATATGACAGTACACTCGTTTATGATTTTATTTGTTTATTAGATTTCTCATTGTGTTTTCAGCTGGACTGAGTTGAAAGAACAGCACATTGATTCTCATAGGTTGAGTTCTCTTTCACCATCCTTGGTATGTATAAGAAGTAGTGTCTTAATCTTCAATACACTTTTTGATTCTTTAATTTTTTTAATGGTAATTACTTATGATTCACTACAGTGTTAGAACTTGGAACATCATATTCTTCAATTGGAGCTTGTCAAGCATGGGTTGCGGATTTTGTGGGGCTGCTCTTCCTAACATCGTTGCAACACTGGTTGTGGACTGTGTGGTGAAGCCGGTAGGACGTCGAGTTGATTATGTCCGCCGCTTTCATGACAATGTTGAAAAGCTCCTAGAGAAAAAGCGTGAACTTGCAGATGCACGAGATCGTCTACTACATAAGATCGAGGATGCTAAAAATCGGCTTCTACTAATTGAAAATGATGTACAGAACTTGCAATCAAGGGCAGACGAAACACTGTCGGATATGGGAACTCTGGAGGAGGAAATCCAACTGAATAAAAGGTGTGTCAATTGGTGTCCTAATTGGAGTTGGAGATATCAATTAAGCAAGAAAGCAATGAAGAAAATCCAGGATATCTCTGAGCTTTTGGACAATTTCGGTCAACTTGGACCAGTCGGTTACCGTGATCCTACTGCCCTTCCCACTATAGACTTCCTATGTTCTGAGGAATTTGTGGTTTCAGAATCTTCGAAGGCTGCTTTCAATCAAATGATTGAAGCCTTAAAAGATGAGAATATCAACATGATTGAGTTGTGGGGGATGGGAGGGGTGGGCAAGACCAGCCTGGCTCGTGAAGTTGGAAGTCTAGCTAAAAAGCTGAATTTGGTTGATAAAAAACTGAATTCGTTTGATAAAGTTGTGATTACGACTGTGTCTCAAAAGCCTAATTTTGAGAGAATTCAAGATCAAATTGCACAATACATAGGCTTTGATATGAAGAATGAACAAGGAAGAAGATCCGAGCAAGAATTATGGTTAAGGCTGAAAAAAGAACAGAGGATTCTTATCATCCTTGATGATATTTGGGAACCTATCAACTTAAAGGAGAAGATAGGAATTCCAATTGGGGATGATCATAAAGGCTGCAAAGTTCTTTTAACAACTCGCCGTCAACTAGTATGTCGAGCTATGGATTGTCAAAACGTGGTACAACTTGGCTGTTTGAATGATGATGAAGCTAGGACTCTGTTTGAAAAGAAAGCAGGTCTAGATGACTTTTCTGATGATTCTATTAAAATCCTAGCAAATCAAATTGTCAAAAAATGCGGGGGTTTGCCTATAGCTATAGTTCCGCTAGGAAGTGCCTTGAAAGGTAAAACCCATCATGAGTGGCAAGCTGCATACCGGAGACTCAAAGATCGTAGATTGACTGAAATTGAGGATGTTAATGAAG
The DNA here is from genome assembly GCF_007990345.1 of Gossypium hirsutum. Lineage (NCBI taxonomy): Eukaryota > Viridiplantae > Streptophyta > Magnoliopsida > Malvales > Malvaceae > Gossypium > Gossypium hirsutum. Next base: position 57,993,969 of record NC_053441.1, on the reverse strand, counting down.
AAAATGCCTATGTATGTCTTGAGGCGAGCTTCGACAACTTGAAGAATATGGAGACCAAGACATGTTTCTTGTTGTGCTCTTTATTTCCTGAAGATGATGAGATTTATGTGGAGAACTTGGTAGGATATGCATGGGGACTGGAGTTGTATAAAGGCATGGACTCAATTAAAGATGTTAGAAGTGAAGTGCTTGCATCAATTGAGACCCTCAAGAACTCCGGTTTGTTGCTAGATTGCGGAGAAAGGCATGTCAAAATGCATGACGTGGTTCGCCAATTTGTTTTGTGGATAGCATCTTCAAGAAAGGAGATTTCTTTTGGGATTGTTGAAACACTCCCGATGGATGAAAGTTTCAAGCATTACACAGCAATCTCCTTCGAAACCGATCAAACGGATGAACTTCCTAAAGGAGTGGGTTTTCCATTGTTGGTGCAAGAGGCAGCAACAGGCTGTTTTGTTTCTTGCTTGAATAGCAAGCCTCGAGCCTTGGTGAAGAAACAAACTCGGAAGTAGAAAACAGAAAATGAAACTAGCTAGTGAAAAAACAAAAAAGAGAGAAGAAGCTCGAATGAAAATGTGCTGATATCTTTCATTAACACATCAACAAGGCATTAAGCCATTACATATATTAGTCAACAAGTAAAACAAACAAGTAATCACCTAATAACATACCTAACACCACTAAATTGCCTAGTAACTTGGTAAACTTGATTGAAAAAACAAAAACTTCTACCTAAACTTGTCATTCAGCACCTAATTACATCAAAATACTGTTACCAACTTAGTTCAAAACAAACTAAAACACAAAATGTTCATTTGAGTAACCAAATGAAACAATGCAGTTTCGGTTTGCTTGTTAAAGCACGATCCCTGCATGGCCACCTTGCATGGTCACCTTGGCTGCTGCATGGGGGTTGACTTCAACACTCCTCCTCAGCTTCTATGCAGCAGACTCCTAATTGCTTCCTTAGGTTTACAAATCTCGATGCACCAAGTGATTTTGTGAAGATATCAGCGATTTGATCTTCTGAGCTGCAGTGAATTAGCTAGATCTCTCGAGCTTGTTCCATTTCTCCTATCACATGGAGTTTGATGTTGAAATGTTTTGTCCTGCCATGGAAGACAGGGTTTTTAGCAATAGCAACTGCTGACTTGTTGTCACAATGTATCACAGTTGCATCATTCTGCTGTAGATTCAAATCACCCAAAATTTTTCTCAGCCACATAGCTTGATTAACAGCATTAGCAGCTGCTACATACTCTGCTTCTGCTGTCGATTGAGCCACCATTGTTTGTTTTCTTGAGCTCCAACAAATCATAGCTGAGCCAAGAGTAAAAGCATAGCCAGAAGTGCTCTTCATGTCATCCTTTGAACTAGCCCAATCGCTATCAGTGTAGCCAATCAGTTTCAACTCTTCAGTCTTTCTAAACTGTATTCCATGGTTTAAGGTACCTTTGATGTATCTTAGCACCCTTTTCCCAGCCTTGTAATGTTGCTGGTTACAGCAGTGCATGAACCTTGATAGCATGCTCACAGCAAACAGAATATCAGGTCTTGTTGCTGTTAAATAAAGCAAACAACCAACAAGGCTCCTATAAAATGATTCATTGACAGGCTCGTGTTCTTCTTGGCTCGACAGTTTTATGCCAACTGCCATAGGTGTGCATGTTGGCTTGCAATTTTGCATTGAAAACTTGGATAAAACTTTCAAAGCAAATGCCTTTTGTCCCAAAAAGATTCCTTGATCAGCTTGTTGTATCTCTATTCCAAGGAAATAAGTCATCAAGCCCAAATCTGACATCTCAAACATTTCCTTCATTTTTGCTTTGAAATCAGCCATCACAAGCTTGTCTCCTCCAGTCACTAGAAGATCATCAACATATAGTGACACAATAAGCTGTGTTTCAGCTCCATTCCTCTTAACATAGAGTGTTGGCTCACTAGCACTCCTTTCAAATCCCAAACTGACCAAGTATGAGTCAATTCGAGCATACCAGGCTCGAGGGGCCTGTTTTAGGCCATACAAGGCCTTTCTTAGCCTATACACCAAATGTTCCTTACCAGGCATTATAAAACCTGGGGGTTGCTCGATGTATATTTCCTCTTCTAGGAATCCATTGAGGAATGCAGACTTGACATCCATTTGGTGGATTGTCCACTGGTTCTGAGCAGCAACTGCAATCAGCAATCTGATTGTATCGAGTCTGGCTACTGGAGCAAATGTTTCCATGTAGTCCAGACCATACCTTTGACTGAAGCCCTTTACAACTAGTCTGGCCTTTAGCTTGTTTAAACTTCCATCCGCATTGTGCTTCACTCGATAGACCCATTTTACACCGATAGTCTTTCTGTTGGCAGGCTTTTCAACCAACTCCCATGTCTGATTCTTTACAATCATGTTGATTTCATCAACCATAGCTTGTTTCCACCCTTCATCTGCCTCAGCCTCTTCAAAACTGCTAGGTTCTGCTATTGCAACCTGTGCCCTTTCATAAATATCTTCTAGGAGCCTTGTGCCTCTCACAGGCACATCATCAACATCCATTTCAGGTCCTAGCTGCTCAAGTTCAGCTTGATTAGGCACTAGGTCTTCTAGAATTGTTTCTGGCTCATTTTTCTCCCAATTCCAGCAGGTTTTTTCATCAAAGATGACATCTCTGCTCACTTGGACTTTGTTTGTTAAGGGATCCAGAACCCTGTAGCCTTTTTTGACTGAGCTGTAGCCTACTAGAACACCTGGTTGAGCCCTTTTAGAGAGCTTGTCTCTCTTTGCTGCTGGTATTTGTGCATAACACAAGCAACCAAACACCTTCAGATGTGCCAAGGAAGGCTTGAAACTGAACCAAGCCTCGAAAGGTGTCTCGGATGCAAGAGCTTTAGTAGGAAGCCTGTTCTGAAGGTAAACAGCAGTGTTTACTGCCTCAGCCCACATGGTCTTGGGCAGTTTCTTTTCAAACAGGAGACATCTGGCCATATCCATCAGACTTCTATTCTTTCTTTCAGCTACCCCATTCTGCTGAGGTGTGTAGACATTTGTAAGCTGATGTTTGATACCAGCATCATTGCAAATGGCTTGAAACTGAGCTGAAGTGTACTCAGTGCCATTGTCAGTCCTTATCGATTTCAGCTTGCAACCTGTTTCTGTTTCTACAGCATTTTTAAACTTCACAAACACTTGAGCTACCTCAGACTTGTGTTTTAAAAAGAAAATCCAGCAAAACCTTGTAAGATCATCAATAAAGAAGATGAAATACCTGTTTTTGCTGAGTGATTCAGTCCTCATCGGGCCACATACATCAGAGTGCACCAGCTGCAGTCTTTCAGTAGCTCTCCAAGCTAAATTTGTAGGAAATGGCAGTCTTGCCTGTTTCCCCATTTGGCAAACTTCACACACATCATCATGCTCCACTAAGCTGGTGAAGTTCTCTGCCATGCCCTCTTTGGCCAATCGAGCCATTGATCTGAAGTTGGCATGTCCAAGCCTTTGATGCCAAAGCTTGAAGTCATCAACAGAAGTTGTGTATGCTGAGTTTGAGTCATTTGCCCAATGAACCTCAAAGCATTTATCAGTCATTGTGACTATCATAAGGCTTGATCCACTTGGATCAGTAATGTGGCATTGTTTGTCCTTGAACACAACAGAATAACCTTTCTCGAGCAGTTGAGCTATGCTGAGAAGGTTTCTGTCAATCTCTGGCACCAACAGCACATTTGGAATGATCTTGTTGCCTGTGGGAGTACATATTAGCACTTCTCCTCTTCCTTCAGCCCTTATAAACTGACCATTTCCAACCTTAACCTTGGTTTTATAACTTTTGTCCAAGGTTTTAAACAAGGAGGCATCTGGTGACATGTGGTTAGTGCAACCACTGTCCAGCAACCAGCCTTTTGAGCATTTCTTCTCAGCAGCTAAACAGGAAACAGCAAAGACCTGTTCTTCTTGGTCACTACTATCCTCAGCTACTCGAGCTTCAACCTTTGACTGCTGAAATTGATTCTGCCTTGGCTTGCTCCTATTTTTGCAGACCCTTTCAACATGGCCCTTCTTCTTGCAGTGTTGGCATACTGCATCTGGCCTAAACCAGCATCTGTCTTCTGGATGGCCAGGCTTCTTACAATATCTGCAGGGCTGGTCATTGCTCCTTACAGCATCAGGCTTAGGCCTGTTTTTCCAAGGCTTTTTGCCTCTTTGAGCATTGGTGCTCGAGGCTTCTCTGGCCTTGGCTTGAAATGCACATTCTTGGTGATCTTCAGCTCTGCTAGCTCTCCTTTGTTCCTGAGCATAGAAGGTGTTGATTAACTCAGTCAAAGAGATGCTAGCAAGGTCTCTTGAGTCCTCTAGGGAGGATATCTTGGCCTCATATCTCTCAGGCAAAGTGGAGAGGACTTTCTCCACAATTCTTGCCTCATCAAAGTGCTCACCTAGGAGCCTTATGCTGTTAACCACTGCCATAATTCTATCTGAATACTGCTTCACTGTTTTTTCTTCCTTCGTCTTCAAATTCTCGAAATCCCTTCTCAAGTTCAACAGCTGCTGTTGCCTCGTTCTCTCAGTGCCTTGAAACTCCTCCTTAAGCTTGTCCCAGGCCTGTTTTGGAGTCTCACAGGCCATAATTCTGGTAAAGATGACATCTGATACACAGTTCTGAATACAGGACATGGCTTTGTGCCTTTTGGTCCTCTCATCAGCATGTTGTCTGATCTGAGCTACTGTGGGATTAGCCCTCAGTGGTGCTGGCTCAGCATCTGTGTTAACAACTTCCCACAGATCGAAGGCCTGTAGGTAAGTCTTCATCTTGACCAGCCATATGTGAAAGCCTTCTCCATTGAAGACTGGTGGGGCTGCTGGTGAAAATCCTGAAGAAGCCATCAGGTTCCTTGATTTTAGGCAACAGGTCCACTAAGACAAGAGCTCTCGATACCAATTGTTGGTGCAAGAGGCAGCAACAGGCTATTTTTTTTCTTGCTTGAATAGCAAGCCTCGAGCCTTGGTGAAGAAACAAACTCGGAAGCAGAAAACAGAAAATGAAACTAGCTAGTGAAAAAACAGAAAAGAGAGAAGAAGCTCGAATGAAAATGTGCTGATATCTTTCATTAACACATCAACAAGGCATTAAGCCATTGCATATATTAGTCAACAAGTAAAACAAACAAGTAATCACCTAATAACATACCTAACACCACTAAATTGCCTAGTAACTTGGTAAACTTGATTGAAAAAACAAAAACTTCTACCTAAACTTGTCATTCAGCACCTAATTACATCAAAATACAGTTACCAACTTAGTTCAAAACAAACTAAAACACAAAATGTTCATTTGAGTAACCAAATGAAACAATGCAGTTTCGGTTTGCTTGTTAAAGCACGATCCCTGCATGGCCACCTTGCATGGTCACCTTGGCTGCTGCATGGGGGTTGACTTTAACATCCATACCTCAAACTTCTTTTACATGTTGGCAATTGTATCATGGAAACTTCAAGCGAATTCTTTGAGGGTATGAAGGCATTACAAGTTTGTGCTTTGAATCATCTGTTGATATCTCTGTCTACATTTCAGTTTCATATGAACCTTCAGACTTTGTATTTGACTGATTGTAAACTCTCTGACATCTCAATGCTTGGGAAGTTGAAGACACTTCATATTCTCTCTTTAAGACGATCTGATATCACTGAATTGCCAACTGAAGCTGGTGATTTGGAAAATCTAAGATTGTTGGATTTATCGTATTGCTATGAACTACGAAGAATCACTCCTAATTTAATACGAAGATTGTCCAGTTTAGAAGAACTATACTTGCATGGTTGTAGTAAATTAAAATGGGCGACTGAGAATTCAACTAAAAGGGAAAGCTATTCCAGCCTATCAGAGTTGAATTTATTGCCAAAGTTGGTTGTAATATCATTGGATATTTCTTCTGAACATCTTCCAGAGGGCTTTGTGTTTCATAGATTACGGAGCTTTGATTTTTGCATTTGCATAGAAAGAGAATGGTGGTACCAACAGAGAGACCTTGAAACTTGTCCAATCTCAAGATCTTTGAGAATCGATAAGTCTGTAGATGCATGCAAGCAACTACTTGAAGATGTAGAATCGCTTCAATTGAATAAGGTGGAGGGTCACCCAAACCTTATTACGAGCTTGGACTTGGGATTTAGAAAGATGACTTCTCTAGATCTTCGACGGTGCCACTCTATGCAATGCCTAATTGATGCATCAAAGCAGCAAGTGCCAATCACTACACTCTCTAATTTGAGAAAGTTATCATTAAATGATTTATCCTTTTTGGAAGAGTTGTGCAATGGTCCCCAGCCGCAAGGTTTTTTACAAAAGCTTGAAGAGTTTAAAGTTGAACGTTGTCACAGTATGAAAGTGTTATTCCCGATTGCTGAATTGGGGAGCATAGAACAAGAAGGGCCCAGTCGTCATTTGAGCCTCCAAAGTCTGAAGATTGTTGAAATAGAGGGATGCAATAATTTGAAATATATCTTCCCAATGTCAGTTGCTAATAGCCTTGGCCAATTGCATACTTTGAAGATAAAGAGTTGCTCGCAATTGGAAGATATAATCCAAGACCCACAAGTGGCATACAAATGTCTACTCCAAAGTCTAAGGAAAGTATGTGTATCTCAGTGCAATAACTTGACATTTTTTTCCCTTATTGTCCTATGGTCAAATATTGGGAAATTTGATTATGCTTTTCATTTTAGGTTTCGGTAATTGATTTGCCTCAATTGAAAGGAAGGGATGTGAACGACATTATGCTCACTCAATCGTCTTTGCAGAAGTTAGAAGTGTATAATTGTCCTCAATTGTCACATTTTATTATTTCGACTACGATACAAGTAAGATTTTTCTTTTTGTTGTATTTTATTTATTTGTTTGTTTCTGTTTTTTCTTTAATAATTCGTTGTTTGAATAGTTGTTTAAAAGATTGATTTTATTTTATGATTTTGGTCTAAAACTAATCTAAATAACCTTTTAAACAAATTAGTTGATTATAATACCATATAATAAGATTAATAAAATTTTCAAAAAAAAAAATTATCCAAACTTTATGTTTTAGATATGCTGCAAATTATTTATCTAATACTAAATTATATTATACCTATTATATGGGTAAACAAAAATAAGCTGTCCAAAATTATATTGTTGTTTGATATTGATTATGTGATATTATTTATGACTGTTTTTGTGCCACATTTTTGGAGTATAATATTGATTTAAGGTAAAACAAATTTTTTTGTCAGGAAATTAATTGATGAAATGTTAAGTTGGTTGTTGACATCTTTGAACATTTTGAAATTGAAAATTGATGATATGTTTATAGGAATTGGTGATTGGGAAGATGACAAATGAACAATTGAGCAATTTGCATTCATGTAAATATGAGGAATTGGAGCAATATCAAACATCATCACAACATCATCCCCTACCTATTTGCTTTCCAAATCTGATTCTAATTGATATCTTGGAATGTGAAAGCTTGAAATCTCTCTTTCCAATTATTGTTGCTCAAGGTAGCTCTAAACAACTAAATGTGCCCAATTTGCAAACTCTGAAGATAGAAAGGTGCTTTGGAATGGAAGAAATAATCCAAGACTCACAAGTATCAACCATAAGCTTCCAATGCCTAAGGGAAGTACAAGTCACAAAATGCAATAAGTTGAAATTTCTCTTCCCAATGTGTGTTGCTAATAGTCTTAGGCAATTGCAAACTCTGAAGATAGAGAGTTGCTTTGGAATGGAAGAAATAATTCAAGACTCACAAGTATCAACCATAAGCTTCCGATGCCTAAGGGAATTACAAGTCAGAGAATGCAATCAGTTGAAATTTCTCTTCCCAATGTGTGTTGCTAATAGTCTTGGGCAATTGCAAACTCTGAAGATAGTGAGTTGCTTTGGAATGGAAGAAATAATTCAAGACTCACAAGTATCAACCATAAGCTTCCGATGCCTAAGGGAAGTACAAGTCACAGAATGCAATAAGTTGAAATTTCTCTCCCCAATGTGTGTTGCTAATAGTCTTGGGCAATTGCAAACTCTGAGCATAGAGAGTTGTTCCCAATTACAAGAAATAATCCAAGGACCAGAAGTGTTAATGTCAATGTCTCAAGGTCTTGCACGATTGAATAAAGTTCAATTGATTAATTTGCCTCAATTGAAAGGAATGGATAGAAACGACATCGTGCTGACATCGCCATCTTTACAAGTGTTATTTGTGAGAGATTGTCCTCAATTGACACCTTTTATCGTTCCAACTAATATACAAGTAAGACCTTCTTATATATATTATTTATTAAAATTTTTACCTTTTATTTTTTATTTTGTATAAAATAAATAAATGCTTGTCAAAATATTTAAAAAATAGTTTTCATTGTAGATTTTTGGTCTAAAAACTAATCTAAATAAACCTTTAATTAGTTAAGTTAATTACAATACCAATTAGTAACATAAATAACATTTCAACTGAATACTTTTATAATCTATATGAGAAATATATATATATTATTTTCAAAGAATAAATTGTTAAGAATATATATATCTAGTACTACGTAATAATATTTATGTTGTGTTTTTGGAGATTTTTTTTTTGCGGTAATTTATGATTATTTGAGTTGAAAGGTAAACTTTTTAAAACTTTGAATTCTTTAAGTAGTTTAGTTAGTTACAATTCCAATTAGTAACATAAATAACATTTCAACTGGATACTTTTATAATCTATATGAGAAATATATATATTATTTATGTTTCTTATATATATATATATATATATTGCAAACACTATCTAGTACTACGTAATATTATTTATGTTGTGTTTTTGGACCATATTTTTGGAGATTTTTTTTTTGTAATTTATGATTATTTGAGTTGAACAGTAAACTTTTTAAAAATTTGAAGTCTTTGACTATAAAAGATTGAAAAAGAAATCTTGTGCTTATTCTTAAATTGATGATATGTTTATAGGAATTGTACTTCGTGGAGATGACAGAAAAGAAGCAAATAAGCAACGTGACAGTCCCTGAAAGGAGAGGAGGAACATCAATTTCCAATTTTGAAGAGTTATTTGAATATCCTAGTTATAATCTTTCAAGTCTGGACATCCTAGCGTTGTACGAACTAACTGAATTACGGGTGATATGGAGTGGTCCCATCCAAGTTGAACACTTTCAAAATCTCACTCATTTGACAGTCCAAGATTGCAGAAGGTTAAGATACATCTTCTCGCCTACCATCGCTCGAAATTTGCCACAATTGCGCACTTTGGATGTACTTGACTGTGAGGAATTGGAGCAAATAATTGAGAAGGATCAAACTCCATCACAACATCATCTCCAACCTATTTGCTTCCCTAATTTGAAGTGGATTACAATCGAGATGTGTGAAAACTTTAAATGTTTGTTCCCAATACTCTTGCTGATGGCAGCCTTCAAAAACTAGAAGAACTAAAGCTTAGCAGAGTCTCCAAATTGGAGCAGGTGTTTGAAGGAGATGAGGGAAATGTGAGTAAGAACGAAGCGAAGTGATACACCTACCTCTGCTCCGCTCCTTAAGACTTGATGAGCTACCAAACTTCGTGAGCTTCAGTCCTGTGGGTTATCATTTTGTTTTCCCATTTTTGATGGGTTTACATATAAAAGGTTGTCCCAACATAACCACAAGATTTAGTGTTGATTCAGAGAAATCAGTGCATGCCAAAACACAGGTACACTACTCTTCCAAACTCAACAATAAGCTTTAAAACAGAAATTCATCCATTCAATTATTTTCTCTATGTATCCTCCCAATACTAAGCTTTAATTTCTATGCATTAATGCAATATTTTTATTTTGGCTGCCTGAGAGAAATTCTTTTTTTTAATGCTTTAAATGACTAAATGAAATTGCATCAACTGTAATCAGTTTGCATCAAGTGGCTGTCAATATTTCTTTCTAGATACCATTGTTGCATTATTAATTTCAATTCACAGTTCTTGTTCTTAATATGTCATCCTTTATCCAATTTTGGAAAACTGGCTTTGCTTTCCTCATCATCAATCATCAAAAGCAAACAGTAATAAGTGAAGGTTTAATTTGCTTTGCAGGCAAGCCAATCAGTTGATGAAATTATAGTGGAAGAATCTGCTACAGCTCAAGAAACTGCATGGCCAATTGGTAGTGATATAGAATGGTGGAAGATGATAGACATGTTGAATTGAAGATAGTGATTTTTCAATTGAAGATTAATCATTGTGAATGTTTAAATTGAATGCCATTTATTCGTTATAATGAGTGGAGAAAGATTTATTGAGCTTTAAGAAAAAACAAAGTATGTGAATTCTGCTCATTAATCAAAGATTAAAAAAGAAAACTAAGATTTATTTGTTAATTTGGAAAAATGCATGTCATTTATTCGTTAATTTAAAGATAAAAAATCTTTGTTCAAAGTTTAACCCGAAACGGATTGGACTAACCAAGTTGAATTGGCCACCTGTCTCCTGAGCAATTGTACTTGTAATATGATTGTTGGGCGAGGATAAATGTAAAACAAAAATAATTGAAATTGAGTAAAAAATGAGTGATATTTAAAACATACAGTAACATAGGTTAAAACTATCACCCAATTTAAGTAAAAAAGTCACATGACCTTGTTGTTTTTTAAGGCTACCAAATGCCTTGTTATTTGAAACTTGTATGATAATTACATAATAAATAAGCTATCATGCTAGTTTCAAGCAAACTAAACATGCCCAATAAGTATAAAAACCGAGGGTTAAAATTTTTATTATACCAATTAAGAAAGTGTCACCATTAGACACTCAACGGTTGAGTGAACAAAAAAAAATTGAAAATGTCTGTGATTAAATTATAACTGTTTTTAGTTAAGTGATCAAAACAAAAATTTACCTATAATTAAGTGACTAATAGTGTAGTTTATTCTAAATATTATTTTTTAATTTTATCAATTTTATTTATATTTTAATTTAATAAATATTTGATACACGACGTAGGAATTTTATACCCTATTAATAAATAATTATATAATAAAACAAAACATAGCCAATGACCATTGTTAATACCACTTTGAGCTTTTATTAATTCTCAATAATTTAGTTGTTGAAGATAGCCAAATTCATGATTTTAACACTGGAATTTTGGTATTTCAAAAAAAAAAAATTGAAATCCCTTGTATGAACAATGAAAATTCGAAAAACCTATTCTTATTTATTGTTAATTTGGAGGAAAGGAAGTTGCTATATAACATAAACATTGGAAATTTTAACAAATATATCTACATTTGTCTCTAGAATTCGTAAAAATGAATAATGAAAACCCATTAACTAAAAAAAATCATTTTATTAAGTTATATGATTATGTGGGTATTTTTATCCTTTTCATATTTTTATAAATCAATAAAAAATTATCCATAATTAGGTTTGAACCACATACATCATACATATAAATCATTTTGTATTTATGATTTTAACTAAAGCAATTTTTTATTTTATATGAAATTTTAATGAATATATTTTTATATATTTGTGTATATTACTTATGTTGTTGACTAAGTTAATATCACAAATTAACTCGACATTAACTTAGGGTTGATGACAAAACAACGATAAACAAATGCATTCGTTTGGTATTCTTAATCTGATGTGTTGTTGTGTTTGATTATTATTTTATTCACAATTTAATCTAATATTTTTTATTTTAATATTGTACATTCGTCATATATTACTATTAATTAGTTCAAAACTATACTTTTCATTATTATATACGTATATACAATACGCATATACTTTTCATTATTTTTAAATACACCTTAATGTTCTAAATATGTGATTTCCATGTATTGTAACGCCTAAAAAATTTGAATATTTGACTTTTGGATTTAGTTGTAATTAAATCTCTGTATTTGTGGCTCTGTGCTTAGTTTATGTGGTTGGGGTCAGGAGTTTGAGTCGCAGGCATTTTTAAGAATTATGTTATTTTAATTTAAGATAACCTCTATCCTGGAGCGATATATTTAAGTTTAATTCAGTTTAAGCATGTGTTAAGAATGAGCTTATTGATTCACTAGTTAAGCTTTGGTATTCTATTTGGTCCTTGTTCGAGTTTCGAAGTACGTGATAAGGAACATTTTTGCTAAATGCCAGGAATCTGAGTGGAAGTTAATTAATAATTAGCGTTAGTTCTTCTTCTATTTTTTCCTCTTCCTTCTATTCTTTATTTTCTTTCTTTTTCAGTTCTTCTTTCTTTACTCTTTATTTTTTATCTTTGCCGTAAGCAATACGGGATTAGTTGAAGTTACGTTGTTAGTTTTCTCAGTTGGAAGGTTAATAAGTAAGGTTTCACTGTCAATTTGTCAATGCCAAGGAGGAGTGTTGAAGTTGGCTTCCATGCAGACAAAGAAGTAGGGAAGCTGTTCGAGCCATGCAATTGCAGTTGAAGCATATGTTGCTGTTTTGTTCTTTCAAGTTAATGTTTTGTTAATTAGTTAGATTTGAACTAATTTGTTAATGTACTTGATGTAATTAGGTGATGTTTGAGCTGATAAATCAGCTTTTCAAGTGTACAAGTTATGTTTAACAAGTTACTAGGCTACTTAGTGGATTTAGGTAGATGTTTAGGTGACATTGTCTCATTTTGACCAGCTGATTTACTGGTATTAATGGCATTGTGCCTTCATTCAAAAAAATTGAAAATCTTTTACAAAACTCTTGTTCATTTGTTCTTTACTCAAGCATTTCTGTTCATAAAACTAGAGTTGCATTTTGTTGTTTGTTTAGCAAGACATTGAAGCTTAAAGCTTAAGTTTCTGTCAAATTTTCTCTTACGGTTTTCTTAGTTCCAACACCTACCTCGATTAACCGACTTAGTGCTTGGTAACCTACCAAACCTCGTGAGCTTCAGCCCTGTGGGTTATCATTTTGTTTTCCCATCTTTGACGTATTTGAAAGTAAAAGGTTGTCCCAACGTAACCACAAGATTTAGTTTTGATTCAAAGGAATCAGTGCATGCCAAAACAAAAGTTCATCCATTGAATTATTTTCTTTATGTATTCTTCCAAACACTTTATTTACTAAGCTTTAATTTCTATGCATTAATGCAATATTTTTATTTTGGCTGTGAAATTGCATCAACTGTAATCGGTTTCTGCTGGCTGTCAATATTTCTTTCTAGATATCATTGTTGCATTATTATTTTCAATTCACAGTTCTTGTTCTTAATATGACATCCTTTGTCCAATTTTGGAAAACTGGCTTTGCTTTCTTCATCATCAATCATCAAAAGCAAACAGTAATAAGTGAAGGTTTAATTTGCTTTGCAGGCAAGCCAATCAGTTGATGAAATTATTGTGGAAGAATCTGCTATAGCTCAAGAAACTGCATGGCCAATTGGTAGTGATATAGAATAGCGGAAACATATTTGAAGATGGTGGAATGAACAAGTCACAGCTCTAGTAGAGCATTCTGAATAGGAAAATTAATGGAGCAGTAAATGAAGTAATTTCTATTTAAGGATTTCATTTGAAAATTAATGATTGTGAATGTTTAAATTGAATGCCATTTATTTGTTATTATGTACCACTTTTTGTTTTTCTTGTGAGAGAAGACATATTTATTGAGGTAGAAGAAAAAAACAAAGTGAAGTTGAATTTATGTGAATCATGTTGATTAATCAAAGATTAAAAAAGAATGGAGTAATTATTAGAAAGAATATTAAAAAATAAAAATAAGGTCTTTGACAGAATTTAAAATTATTTATTTTAGTCTGCCAGATCCTTCTGCACATGAATAACATATACTTGTCTACAAATAATTATCAACTTTATTAAAAATAGTACAAAAGTGGTAGCCATATATTCTGGCATCAGCATTTTTCATTGTCAGCTTTGAATGTCATTTTGTTTTTATTATTAAAATGGTGAAATTACATTCTTACTATTATAGACATATATAATTTAATTTTGACTCCAAAAAATATTTTCCAGCTCCATGCTATTAAACATATGTGAATTAATAACACATTAGCCCAAATAAATGTGAATCAATCCATGTGTTTAAAAAAGATAAGGGTAAATTATACTATTAATCCCTCAATTATGTGTCATTTAATTAAAAGAGTTACAATTTGACCACTAACATTTTTGAAATTGTTTTTTTCACCCAACTATTAAATAGCTAACAATCACACTTTTTTAGTTAGTATAATGACAATTTTAATCCTTTATTTTTATATTTTCTCTCAATTTAACCCTAATTCTATATAAAAATTATTTTAAAAAACTCAATATTATTTAAAAAATACAAAATTCCATATAAAAATTATGATTTTTGCAACAACAAAACATTCAGCATTGCCATAAATCATGAAAATGGATGAAAAAAATACATCAATTTCAATCTCTTAATAGAATATTCATTTTGCACAAAGTTTAAATGTGATTAGAAACTAATGTTCATACAAGAAAACTTAATATTATATTGCAGTAAAGCTCAAGATTGTTCGATATTGAGACATAAGAAAGAAAAAGATTATTCAATAGAATCCAATAACAAATTTAAAACAACATAGGACCAAATTAGTAATACCTTCAAGTAGAGTTCCATGCTGTTGAAGAACTTCTTTCAAACTAATCTCACTAAGACTTGTGAAATTGACTTTGTTCCATTCTTTTAGTAAAAAAAATACAAAATATACCAGAAAATATTCTTTTTCAAACTCAATTAATAAAATTTAATTCATTTAAATCATTTTTTTGTTGATCTAAAACAATTGCTAAGTAACAAGCAAAGTATGAGTAGAAGTGACTACAAATGTGTGTACTTCTGCAAGCACTGTGATAAGCAAAAGCAAAATAGGAAACATCAAAGTTTGTTTATGTAGTTCAGTTTCCCTACGTTTGTGAAGCCTTGCTCAGTGAGAAGAATCACTATATTGCTCAGTGATAAGATAGTCCAGTTTAAAAGAATTGTACTTGCATGGTTGTAGTTCATTAAAATGGGCGACTGAGAATTCAACTAAAAGGAAAAGCTATTCCAGCCTAACAGAGTTGAATTTATTGCCAAAGTTGGTTGTAATATCATTGGATATTTCTTCTGAACATCTTGTAGATGGCTTTGTGTTTCGTAGATTATAGAGCTTTGATGTTTGCATTGGCATAACAAGAGAAGCGTGGATCCAAAAGAGGAAAACTTATCCAATCTTAAGATCTTTTAGAATCGTTAAGGTTGTAGATGCATGCAAGCAACTATTTGAAGATGTAGAATCTCTTCAATTGAATGCTGTGGAGGGTCACCCGAACCTTATTCCGAGCATAGACTTGGGATTTAGTAAGTTGACTTCTCTAGATCTTCGATGGTGCCACTCTATGCAATGGCTAATTGATGCATCAAAGCAGCAAGTGCCAATCTCTAATTTGAGAAAGTTATCATTAAGTCGTATGTTTTATTTGGAAGAGATGTGCAATGCTCCCCAGCCGCAAGGTTTTTTACAAAAGCTTGAAGAGGTTATAGTTTCAGATTGTGGTGAGATGCAAGTGTTATATCCGATTGCTGAATTGAGGAGCATAGAACAAGAAGGGCCCAGTCATCATTTAAGCCTCCAAAGTCTGAAGATTGTTGAAATAGAGGGATGCAATAATTTGAAATATATATTCCCAATTTCAACTGCTAATAGCCTTGGGCAGTTGCATATTTTGAAGATAAAGAGTTGCTCGCAATTGGAAGATATAATCGAAGACCCACAAGTGGCAAACATATGTCTACTCCAAAGTCTAAGGGAAGTACGTGTATCTCATTGCAATAACTTGGCATCTTTTTTCCTTATTGTCCTATGGTCAAATATTGGGAAATTTGATTATGCTTTTCATTTTAGGTTTCGTTAATTGGGAAATTTGATTATGCTTTTCATTTAAGGTTTCGTTAATTGACTTGACTCAATTGAAAAAAACGGATGTGAATAGCATTTTGCTCACACAATCGTCTTTGCAAAAGTTAAAAGTGCACAATTGTCCTCAATTGACACATTTTATTATTTTGACTATGATACAAGTAAGATTTTTCTTTTTGTTTTATATTATTTATTTATTTGTTTCTTTTTTTTTCTTTAATAATTCATTGTTTGAATAGTTGTTTAAAAGATGGATTTTATTTTATAATTTTGGTCTAAAACTAATCTAAGTAACCTTTTAAACAAATTAGTTGATTATAATACCATATAATAAGATTAATAAAATCTTCAGAAAAAATATATAATAAGATTTTGTGTTGATTCAAAGAAATTAGTGCATGCCAAAACACAGGTACACTATCCTTCCAAACTCAACTATAAGCTTTAAAACAAATTTCATCCGTTGAATTATTTTCTTTATGTATTCTCCCAAACTCTATATTTACTATGCTTTAATTTCTATGCATTAATGCAATATTTTTATTTTGGTTGCCTGAGAGAAATTCTTTTTTTTTTAAATGTTTTAAATGACTAAATGAAATTGCATCAACTGTATATGGTTTCTGCAATATTTATATAGAACTAGGGCCAAATTGATAGTTTGGCCATATTTGGTAGGCTTGATGTAAAAGAGGAGTATTATGTTAAATAACACTCAACTCTCAAATGATGAATAAAAGATAGATGCTACTGCATCAAATTGTTTGGTTGTTGAAAATTGTGATATATATTACTATTCTTACCATGTGTTCTTTGATAGAATATTAGGGATAGGGGATGGGGTTAACACGGTTCGCACTTGTACCAAGCAAGTGTTGGGTACAATATATTAATCTTCTTACCATGTGTTTTCTATGAGTTAAAACATAATTGTTATTTATTAATTTATCATCTTACCCTTAACATCTTTTTTTATATAGTTTAAAATAAAATAAAAAATATTAGTATTTACAAAATATTTACATTAAACTATAATAAAATAACAAAATAAAAATATTATAACATTTAATTTTATAAAATATTAAAACAATAAAATAAAATTATTAACAGTTCTATAATTTATATTTTTGTAATCAGAGAATATATTCTCTGAAAAGTTTTAATCAAAGTCTCAAATGTAATGATTTCCCGATTGATTTCCTGATTCAAATGATGTAAAGAGATAATAGCCCTCTATAAAAGGCTATCAGATTGAGAATGAAAGACAGAACTCGATATCCCCATTTGAGTTGTTTCTCCAAATTTTCCAAAAGTTTCTTCAAAATTTAATACTAAGTTTTTCAAATTTTCAAATTAAGTTTTCAAACTTAAGTTTTTTATCATTACCAATCCGATCCTAAGATCCTCGGGACTTACTGGTATTAGAGCCAAGGAGGAGTAGGTATTTCTAAGTTTAAGAAAAATTTCAATTTGTTTTCAATATTTTCGAGTTCTGGTTTAACTATCTCCATCGACGTATTATTATTTTGCTGAGAATTGATACAGTGTCCATTTAGCCATGGGTTAGGCATGTTAGGAACATAGTATCCCTGTAAGCAACTTAATTAATTCGAAGATCCAGATAGTAGAATCACCTGTAGGAAATAAGAAAACAAAGAATGTTTCATTTCCTTAGAAGAACAAATTCTTCTACAAGCCTTGTTTCCAACCAATCCCAAGAATCCGACCAAACTTCAAACAACACTGTTAATGAACAAGAAGAACATTACGAAAATATTCCCCAAAGATTTGATAATTGGACTCTTCCAAGAGTTCCAACAAACCAAGTTTACAAGAAAACAACTTTTGAAAATTTAAATGATTCTTGCAGTTATGTTATAAAAAACAAAAGAAAGGAGTTTACCTATTCAAAAAGAATATGAAACAATCCAATTATTAGATAAAGTCGTCATTAATAAACTCAAAGAACAAAGATACAAATATATCCATTTTGGATTAGTCCAGGTGGGGTCAAACCTCTTAGTACTGAAGCCACTAAAAATACCTCAATATTAGTAGTCTTAAGAGACCAAAGACACATCATGTTTAATGACTCATTATTAGGAACTATAGAAACAAGCCTATGTACAGGTCTAATACATTTTAATTGTTATCCAAATTTTATGGTTTCTTTGACTGATAAAAATATTTTACAATCTTTGACCCTCCAAAGACATACCCATAACTATAAAATGCTACCTAGTACGGAAGTATTAACATTAGTTTATAGACTCCATTTCAAATTTATGTATTCTGTTGTTAATACCAAGGCTTTACTCCAAAGCCCAAAAGGAGAAACCCTCTTAATAGAGATAGATACCAGAAGATCTCATACCACAATCCCAAGAACAATACAATGGCATGAGATAAACCTCCCTGATAAATGGAAACTTGAAGGTGCTACAGAT
This sequence comes from Gossypium hirsutum, assembly GCF_007990345.1. Classification (NCBI taxonomy): domain Eukaryota; kingdom Viridiplantae; phylum Streptophyta; class Magnoliopsida; order Malvales; family Malvaceae; genus Gossypium; species Gossypium hirsutum. The sequence goes on along the minus strand of NC_053441.1, from coordinate 57,975,645 downwards.
CTTGTGGCACCAACCCCCATAAGAAACACTTCATTAAGTGAAATTTCTCAACACTAAGATGGCACAGTTGAATTAAAATTCAATAGGCCACAAAGAATGCCTCCAAGATATTCCTTTGAAATAGGAAGTACCAGCACAGCTTTTAGAAGGTTAAATATAGAAGAATAGTCAAATCCAGAAACACAAATAGTAGATTTTAGGACTGCCAGAGCCTCTGCCTGTTCTATCACGACAACATTTAGGACCAATTTACAAGGAATAGATAATTCCTCAAATATAACTCAACCTATCTATGCTAGACAGGAAGAGAGTCCCCAAAATTCACCTAATATGTCACCAACATATTCATCAATGACTAATAATGCAAGACAAGGAGAAAATTTAGAAATATTTGTTTTAGAAAAAATGTTTGAGAACTTCTATTCCAACAAAAATAAGCAAAAAAGAGAAGATTAGTTTAAAAATTATAATGATAAAAAAGAAAGCATTCTTCAAGAATATTCTAGATTTATGAATATCCATAAAGTCCACATAAAATTCTTTGAATGGTTTGAAGAATATTATTTAGAATCTGTTAATACAATAAGACATAATACTAGATGGCAGACTAATAAAGGAGAAGTTGAATCTCGACATCCCCCTTTAATGGAGGTTCAATATCTTCACAAGAATACTGGAATAAAAGCCAATCCTTTAAGAATGAGAGCTCCAGATGCAGGAGAACAAATCTCATCAAAAGATATTAAAATGATAGTAGAACAAAACAATTATACAAATATTAATCTTCATACAATAGGAAAACAATTAGATTATATTGAAAATCTGGTAGCGAGTCAATTGACCAGGAAAGAACCAGTAAAAGAGATAACCGAAAAAAGTTCCAAAAAACCAATATTCACACCTTATGAGATTCCAAAAACTTTCCAAAAATCCCAAAATAATTTCCTAACAGAAATCCAAAATAGACTTAATGCTTTGGAAAGCTACAAGTCTGAATTAATTGCCCCTGATATCCCAATAGAATCCCAATATTCAGTAAATACATTACACCAATCCTCCCAATTTGACTTAGATCAGTCAGATGAACAATAAATTAACAAGATGGCCTGGAAAGAACCAAAAAGATTATATTATCCAAAAATCACTGCACCCGATCTTAACATAGAAGAAAAACCTGTTTTCCAAAATAAATACAATGCTAATACAATATATGAATGGAATATAGATGGAATATCTGAATGCAATATTCTTAGTTTATTACAACAAATGACAATGGTTTCAAATGTTTATAAAACCCAAAATCAAAATGGATTAATCAGTGATCATGCTATAGCTAATCTTTTAGTTGCTGGATTTACTTTCAATTAAAAGGATGGTGGGATCATGCACTTACTAAAACCCAACAGGAAGAAATTTTAAAAGCAATAAAAAAAGATGACCAAGATAGAATTATTTTGGACGAACAAGGAAGAGAAATCCAAGATGCAATAGCAACTTTAATTTTCTCAATCTCTAAACATTTTATTGGAGATCCTTCTCATCTTAAAGATAGAAATTCAGAATTATTATCAAATTTAAAATGAAAAAAATTAACTGATTTTAAATGGTGTAAAGATGTCTTTATAACTAGAGTTATGCAAAGATCTGATAACCAATAACCATTTTGGAAAGAAAAATTTCTAGTAGGACTTCCCACTTTATTAGGAGAAAAAGTTAGGAATCAAATAAGAGAAAATTACAAAGGTATTATTCCATATGAAAAGCTTACATATGGTGAACTAATTAATTTCACCCAAAAAGAAGGATTAAAAATTTGTCAAGATCTAAAATTACAAAAACAACTTAAGAAAGAAATATATGAATGTAGAAAGGAATTAGGATCATTCTGCCACCAATTTGACATTAAAAATGAACCTTCTGCTTCAAAACCATGTTACCCTGTAAAGCCAAAAAATAAGAAAAAGAATAATTCAGAATATTATAAAAAACTCAAATATAGAAAATACAGAAAATGAAAGAAACAACAAAAAACAGAAAACAAAATTGATAAAACAATAAAATGTTATAGGTGTGGAAAACCAGGACATATTTCAAAATATTGTAAAATCAAAAGAAAAATCAATAATTTAAATCTAGATGAAGAGATAGAACAAAAATTAAATGAAATCCTATTAGAAACAACTTCTTCTGAAAATGATACATCTACTGAAACAGATGAATTACAAATAGATGAATTACATACAACATCCCAGTCTTCTAGTGATGAAAATGAACCTTCAATTAATATGTTAACCAAAGATCAAGAATTTATGATTGAAGTTATTGACAAAATTCAAGACCTAGAGCTTAAAAGAGAATACCTTTTGAAATTAAAATTCTCATTAAAAGATAAAACAAAAAAAAGAAAAAGAAATCATTTCTAATCAATCACAAATGTATAATATACAAGACATAATATTTAATAAATATGAAAAAATAAAACCAAGGCAAATTACAAATTCTGAATTACAGTCGAAAATAAAACAGATTAAATTGGATCTTTCTCAGGTTAAAACAGAACAAGAAATGAAAGAGCAAATGAGAACCTTAAAATACGAAACCTTAGAAAAAAGTTCGTCAAAAATTGAACTTGAACCTGAAGAAAATACACAAGAATATATGATGATTCTAACTAAAGTATCTATTCAAAGATATTTAATAAAAATAAATATTGTTATAAATAATGAATTTCAATTGGAAACAATAACCCTTTTTGATAATAATTCCAATAAAATATTATAATAAAACATCAGAATCTCTTAAAGCTGCAAATGGTAAAAAACTAAAAATTACTTACAAAATTCCCAATGTAGAAATATCCAACAAAGGTATAAAATATCAAATATGTTTTTTAATGGTAAAAGATATTACCCAAGATGTCATATTAGGAACCTCATTCATATCCTTACTCAAACCTTATAAAGTAACAAATAATTTTATCTCCACCAAAGTTTTAAACACTAAGGTGGAATTTCCTTTTGTAGAAAAACCGAAAATAAGAAATCTCAACCTGTTAACACTACACCAAAACAAGTTTTTAGCGGCACTTTTTTATGCATTTAGTGTCGCCTTTTAGCGCCGCTAAAAGTATTTGCAACGTTTTTGAAAGCGCCGCAAAAAATGTCGCTGTTGTTAACGCCGCTATAGATCATGACCTTTAGCGGCGCTTTTCCCACAAACGCCGCTATAGATCAAGACCTTTAGCGGCGATTTTTCCACAAACGCCACTATAGATCAAAACCTTTAGCGATGCTTTTCCACAAACGCCGCTATAGCTCAGGACCTTTAGCGGCGCTTTTCACACAAACACCGCTATAGCTCAAGACCTTTAGCGGCGCTTTTCACACAAATGCCACTAAAAACATATCTTTAAAAAAATAATTTTTTTTAAATAATATTTATTTCTATGATAAATAGTATATTTTTTTTAAGGATAAAGAAAAAAATATTATTTAAATTAAATTTTCTACAAAAATTTTAACTTTAAAACTAAATATAAAAATTAATGAATTTAAATTTAGAATTTAAAATAATAAATTAATAACACAATTAAAATCCAAAAGTTAGAACTCTTAAGTAAAAATAAAAATTTAGAATCAAAACTAAAATAAATAATACATATGCAAGGTAATAAAACATACAATGCATTTTCTTAATCAAGTAGATCTTGGTAATAAAAGATATAATACATTTACTTAATCAAGGAAATCTTGTACATCATTGAAGTCACACCATCAAATCTGTACCCATCAAACTTATACTCCTCCAGCCACCATCTTGCATTTGAAAGAAGATACCTTAGTACCTAAAGCAACAATTAAGAAATAATATTTACAACTAGAAGGGAGGAAGCCAAAATCTTTAAACAAGCTATTCATTAAGAAATAGCTTAGTGTGACAATAACACCTAATGCTATAGAGAGAAAGCAGAACGAAAGGTAGAGAGATTGTACAAATGTGCCAATGGCATTAGGGAAGCTTTTCCAATTCAAAACTGGTTAGATAATGCAAATTATGGAATTTAGAGACAAGAAGGTTGTATATCTCCCAGGCAGCTAGCTTAAGCTTGATCTACATTAACTGTTTGTGCAGATTATTAATGGAAATATAAACTACTATAACATTTATAGACCCCCCTTTTTTTTTCTTTTCGGGCAAAGATGCATATAGTACACAGAAATGTATCTTATTGCATTCAAGATGCTGTAAAGAAAAACATAAAAAACAAGCCAAAATATATGCCTAAACACAATCCTATGTCTAACTCCAAATAATAAGCGAAAATAGAAAAATAAAGCCAGCAAATGGATTCGTAAACATAAGCACTAGAAAAAGTAGAAACACATACCACATAAATCGTTTAATTTCTTTGCCATCTATTTGATCTCCTTTTCAACTTTCTTTATGCTGGTTGAATAAGGTCCTAATCCCTGCCAGGAAAAAAATAGAGGAGTTTCTATTATAGCTGCCCAAAAATCAATACAGATAAAAACTAAAAAATAAAAAAAAAGAAAGATCAAAAATGATGCAAAGCTCAAATGGTGAATGACAAATAGGTTTGCTTTTTTAACTAATGTAAATCCTTGCCGTCGATTTCGAAGATGATAATTGCCAGAACAATCAACTTCACAATGTTGTTTAAGTAAAAATCAACAAAGCTATCTGATCTAACTAGTCATCCTAGCAGGTAACCTCTCCGCACACTGTTGAAAAGAAGAGTAAATAAGGCAACTAGATCTATAGCTCAAAATAACCAGCCTCAATTCCATTTAGAGCCATGCTATCCTGATGATCAGTCTTAAGATACAAACATTAAACACAATACAGCAGTCATCACTTGCAAAGAACGGAATAGAGGCGAACATTTGAGAACAAACAAATTTTGCAATGTTTCGTATCTTTTTCAATCCAACATCAAGAAAACTCGAAGAAATTATAGGAGAACTAACTAGCAGCTAGAACAAAGCTTCAAGGTTAATTCTTGAAAATGTCACCGAAGCTAAAACCTAAACTTTAGAAATATTCTCTACTTATTACGAAAAGCCATCACCACCAAAACTAGTATAAAGAAATATCTAGTGTGATTATCACAAACTTAAATATCAACTACTCATAGTTAGGAAATTAAAATGCACAACAATCACCTTATACATATCATAAATGAATCTTTATCCTGTAAACAGAACAATTCATATAGTGAAGAGAAAGAAACAGGATGCTCAACTTTGATGAACAGAAGACTGCACATGTAAAGAAAACTTCTCTTGTAAAATGTATTTTATTAAAAAACTAATGCTTTACTTTCAGTCCTAATGCCCAGGAGGAAGATTTATTCTAACAAGTCTAGAAAGAAATAGAATATAAAATAAGATCCCACATATTATAGCATTGAATGAAGATTTTATAGAACTTATGATCCTCCTTCACAATTAGAATAACCATATGGAACTGAACTTGTGGAAGAGTTGACTAACAATTTGCTACATGCCAAGGAAAAGGGAGATGCATACTGGGCTACTCATTCCAACATGTGACTCATAAATTCCAAGTGATTTTGGTCTTTTTGGCGGGGGGTGTTTGAATACATACTTTTCCTATCACAAGAGCAACATCATTAGTAACAAAAAGATAAAAGACACATATAGCAGACTAAACTAAGTTGATCGTGCTGTGCAGCAATTAAATTGGAAGAGAAAGAATGTAATTTAGAAACTGACTTATATATGAAAGTGAACCAACTGAAATTGTTTTCTTAAAAACCTTTTTTCAAGGGAATTGGTCTTAACTATTTACTATGTAAAACACTCCATTAACATTAAAACAAAACACAAAAGTTATGCTTATTTTTATTAAATATTTACTATGTAAAACACTCCATTAACATTAAAATCACTATTTTTTTTCTTTTGAGAACTAAAATTCAAATACTTAAATTGCTTTTTCTAATCGAATCAGCGAATTAAGTCAATAATTGCAGTTTCCAACACTAAACTTCGACTGAACCTTGCAATATCCAACTTGAGCTAATTTTAAATCTATTCTGGAAACCCAGAAATAATAAGCAATTAAAGGAAGAAACCACTGATGAGTTGGAGGGTACCACTGACGAAAACCAGCATGCCGCCAGCGCCGGAGGGCTGGCAATCGACGGTGGTGATGCTGTGCTGACATCGCTGGAAAGGAAGGCTGGTGAGTTTAGCGAAGATGCTCTGAGAGCCTTGGATCTTTTGACCTTCGAAGGTCAACATTAAACCGTCCTGGTAGAGATTGGCTAGACCGGCCCTGTTCGAAAAGATGAAATTACCAAAGAGTGAGCGAAAAGGAGATGGGAAGAATCGAAGAACTTTGGAGAGAGGGAGAAAGAAGATCCGAGAAAAAAGAAAGAAGAGGAGAAAGAAATGAGTTTGAAAAGGGTGAAGAAGCGAAGAAGAGGGGAAAAAAATTAGGGGTTTCAGCAGGGGAAAAATGGGATAAAAAAGCGCGATTTTTTTAAAATAAAATACTTTTAAAAAACGCCACTAAAAATTAAAGTTAAACGGTGCCGTTTTATTAAGTTTTAATGCATAGTTTTGGCATTTTCTGTAAAAAATAGTACTAAAAATTAATTTGTTTAAGCTAAACGGTGACGTTTTAAATAATTAATTCTAAACTTTTTAAGTAATATTTATAAGAATTATATAAAATTATAAATTTTAGGTTTTTTTGTCTTTTTTGTTTGTCTTTTTATTTCATTTCTTATAATTAGGTTCTATATATCCAAAATAATTAATTATACGTATCTAAATATATATCCATATATATATATATCAATACTTTTTTTAACTTATTTATTAATTATATTTAAACTAATATTTAAGTATATCAAATGGTTTAGATTAAAATTTTAAAATATATTTAAAAAAACTAATTAATCTAAACCCCAAACCCTAAATCATTAACTCTTAACCCCTAACCCTTAACCCATTAACTCTAAACTAATTAATCTAAATTTTTTTTTCAGATTTTGTTGGTTAATAATTTTTATTTATGTTGAAAAATAGAGGAAAAAATAGTTGATATATATTGTTGTGAACCAAGATAACTCTGTTGAAGAAATGAAAGTAGGAGTGAAAGTGCATTATGAAGAAGCTTACCATCTTTTACAAATTTATTATCTCTTTTACAATTATATAAGAACATATTTAAAATATAAATTAAAAAAAACTAATTAATCTAAACCCAATACCGTAACTCGACCCCTAAATCCCTAGCTAAACCCTAAATCCCTAACTCCTAACCCCTAACGTCTAACCCCAACCCTAACCCCTAAACATTAAATCTTAACCCTTAAACCATAATCCCTAAATCCATTTATATATACTCCTGATCAATTATAATAACCTTAAAATAGTAACCCCTAAACCGACCTAAAATCTTAAATTAATAATCATATATATACCCTAAACCTAAAACCCTAAATTAACTATAGTGATAATTAATTAATTCAATATTTTAAATTTAAATTAATACTATCTCTTTTACGATTATATAATAAATTTTTTAATATATAAATTAAAAAACAATCAGTAATCATGTACCCAAAAAACTTTAAAATTATTTTAAAAAATAGTATTTTAATTTTTCTATGTGTTTTATTTCAAATTATTTCTACGTGTTATTTTTTTCTAAAGATTTTAAATATTCAATTAGAAATAAGTTGAATTTTATTTAATTAATATAAATAATAAACTAATTAAGATAAAATGTTTTTTGCGGCGCTTTCACAAAAATGCCGCTAAAAACCCGAGCATTAGCGGCGCTTCATCAAAAATGCCGCTAAAGCCCCGAGCATTAGCGGCACTTCATCAAAAATGCCTCTAAAATCCCGAGCATTAGCGGCGCTTTTTTAAAAACGCCACTAAAACTTAGAGCATTAGCGGCGCTACTCCAAAAACGCCACTGAAGCCCCGATAGGTCATCAAACGACACCGTTGGGTTTGGTTTTTTGCAGCGTTTTCCCAAAAACGCCGCTAATGCTTTTTTTTAGCGGCGTTTTCTTAAAAATGCTGCAATGCATAATCTTTAGCGGTGATTTTCGTAAAGCGCCGCTAATGCTTGATTTTTACCGGCATTTTTGTCCAAACGCTGCTAAAAGTGCCGCTAAAAGCCTGTTTTGGTGTAGTGTAAAATCTTTATCCATTCATAATGGGAAAATTAATAATTTAATTAATTATAAACAGAAGCAAATCTCTTTTCTAAAAGAAGAAATATGTTTTAAAAAATTAACTGAACAATTAAGAAAAAGAGAAATACAAAAAAGAATAGATCAAATCAAAAAGAAATAGAATCAACAATTTGTTCTGACATTCCTAATGCCTTTTGGAATAGAAAGAAACACAAAGTATCATTACCATATGAAATCGATTTTGATGAAAGACAAATACCCACAAAAGCAAGACCCATACAAATGAACAAAGAAATGGAATAATTTTGTAGAAAAGAAATAAAAGACCTTCTTAATAAAAATTTAATTAGGAAGAGCAGTTCCCCTTGGAGTTGTTCAGCATTCTATGTAATAAAAAATGCAGAACTTGAAAGAGGAACACCAAGATTAGTAATTAATTACAAACCTCTCAATCAAGCCTTAAAATGGGTTAGATACCCAATACCAAATAAGAAAGATTTGCTACAAAAACTTTGTAATGCAAATATTTTCACAAAATTTGACATGAAATTAATCTGGATTTTGGTAAATCCAAATAAAAGAAGAAGAAAGATATAAAACAGCATTTACTGTACCATTTGGACAATATGAATGGAATGTAATGCCTTTTGGGTTAAAAAATGCTCTATCTGAGTTTCAAAGAATAATGAATAATATTTTTTACCAATATTCTCGGTTCACAATACATTGATGATGTATTAGTATTTTTAAAAAATTTAGAAAAACACTTCAAACATATATCGATCTTTATAAAAGTCATAAAAATAATGGTTTAGTAGTTTCTAAATCCAAAATAAGTTTGTTCCAAATCAAAGTAAGGTTTTTAGGTCATTATATTATCCAAGGATCCATTACCCCAATAGAACGATCTACATAGTTTGCTAGCAAATTCCCAGACCAAATTCTTGATAAAGTTCAATTACAAAGGTTCTTAGGAAGCCTCAATTATGTCATAGACTTTTATCTAGGTCTTAGCAAATTATGTAAACCGTTATATGATAGGCTCAAAAAGAATCCACAACCTTGGACAAATAACCATACAAATATTATCACCCAAATCAAAAAACAAATCACTAAGCTTCCTTGTTTATATTTAGCTGATCCAAATGCCCCCAAGATAGTTGAGACAGATGCTTCTGAAATAGGATATGGTGGGATCCTAAAACAAGTTAAAGGAGGAAAAGAGCAAATAGTCCAGTTTACTTCTAGACACTGGAATCCTACTCAGCAAAATTATAGTACTATTAAAAAAGAAATTTTATCAATTGTTTTGTGCACTACAAAATTCCAAAGTGATTTGTTAAATCAAAAATTTCTTTTACGAATCGATTGCAAATCAGCAAAAGAAGTTTTACAAAAATATGTTCAAAACATTGCCTCAAAATAGATTTTTACAATATGACAGGTAATTTTAAGCATATTTGATTTTGATATTGAATACATCAAAGGAGAAACTAATTCTTTGTCTGATTTTCTCACTAAAGAGTTTCTTCAAAAATGCCCCCCAAACTCCGAGACAAAGGAAAAGGGAAAATAGATGAATCATCCAAAACCCAAATCACCTAAAAACCAATTAAGTCATGGTATGAAATTTGCCATGAAGAAGATGAGAAATCATTATCATCATCAAAATCCTCCAAAAATACAATAATTCAAGATGCACAAGATCCAAATGAGATTGGTTCTCAAATCAAAAAATGGATTGAGTCCCTATCTCAATCTCCGAAAGTAGCATTGGCCTTTTCGCAAATAAAAGAGGAAACTCATCTCCAACAAATTGCTGCTGAAGCAGCAAAGGTATCAAAAAATAAAGAGATTGTTTTACACAAACCAAAATCTCTCAAAAATGTTTTAAAAGATACTTCTCTCTAAGATGTCTTTCCAAAAGAGATAGCAGTATCTTCACAGACTGCTACACAAAAATCTTCATAATATTTTCCAAACAAATATTTTGAAAAAATTCTTGTTATGGAGGAAGAATTTTCAAAAAAACCTCCACATATACTTGAAAAGAGCTTTTCAATGGATGACATTTCAAACCATTGGATTCTCAAAAACCCCAACAGTATTATGAAAATATACTGGTTCAAACTGGATCAGTATTGTTCAAACATTACACAGATCCAAAAGATCCAAATTTTATTACCCATTCAACAGCCCAAATATTAAAAATCCTTCGACCAAGAGATTGGAGTGAAAACCCAAATTCTACAAAGAAATTCCCAACCAAATTTACCACCAAAATAGACCATTACCCATATTTTACGTATTGGGATTACCAAATAGCATGGTCCAATGCCTTCTTAATGAACAACCAACACATGAGATATTCTTGGCTCATATATTTCAAATATGGCACCCAATTCAAATTCCCGAACTGGTTCCAAGAATGGTGGAATTGGTATGGACCATCATCCTTTGATATACTACCAGAAAAAATTCAAAACTTATGGCCCAAATTCTTTGACAAATTTTATCCTGAACCAAACCAAAAGCACATTTACAGGACAATCCATTTTTTTCTCAAAACTATGCATTTCTTGGATCGTTTCATGAAATTATTCTTATAAGTAAGACCAACATACCGAAATTCCATTATTAGTTCGCAACTACAGGACTAAATGGTGGGACAAATTTAATTATGAAAAATATGATTCAAAATATTTGGATAATTTTTTCAACAAGAATCCAAGATTATGTAAGTTCGCAGCCCCGGATCAAACCACAGCAGAATTTCTTCAAGCAAAGTCAACAGCTAGTGCAATGTTAGCTCAAGCCAAGACAAAAAAAGAATACAAAAAACTCATGGCTGAAATGCTCAGCTTATTGGACTCCGAATCTGAAGATGAATCATCAGCATCCTCAATCAAGACGGTGGATCAGTAACCATCACCAGGTCCAAGAAGAAATGATACAAGAAATTATGTGTGAATAGGAGAGATTCCCTGCAAGAAATGATGTGTGAACAGGAAAGATTCCCTACAAGAAATGATGCATGAACAAGAAAGATTCCCAGCAAGAAATGATGCGTGAACAGTAAAGATTCCCTGCAAGAAAAGACAAGTGAACAGTTCTATAATTTGTATTTTTGTAATCAGAGAATATATTCTCTAAAAAGTTTTAATCAAAGTCTCAAATGTAATGATTTCCCGATTCAAATGATGTAAAGAGATAATAGCCCTCTATCAAAGGCTATCAGATTGAGAATGAAAGACAGAACTCGATATCCCCATTTGAGTTGTTTCTCCAAATTTTCCAAAAGTTTCTTCAAAATTTAATACTAAGTTTTCCAAATTTTCAAATTAAGTTTTCAAACTTAAGTTTTTTTTATCATAATAATAATAAATTTTATATATTAATGTATATAAATAAAAATATTAAAATATATGTTTTTATATTAATACTAATATATTAATGTAAATATTAAAATGCATAATTTTAATATTAGTTTAATAAACCCGAACATGAACATAAAACAGATGTAGAGAATAATACAAAAATAAAATAAAACATTTATATAATTTTATATTAAATATATAAAATAATAAAGCATTACTTTTTAAAAAATAACTAGATTTTTTAAAGGAAAAATAACTAGTTTTAACCTCTGCTTTCAATGGGGTTTCTAATTCTTTTTATAAAATTTTAGTTAGTTAATTGAAAAATTAATTGTATATTAAATTTTATTAATTATAAAAATTAAAATTTTCTGATCAGATCAAGTATAAATATAAGTTAATGCATGAGTTAACTTGTAGATCAATCACTTTAAATAAATTATTTAAATATAAAAAAACTCCTTACATGTTATATATATTAGAGATTACATTGGCCACCGAGATGGCCTAACAGAGTTATTGGAGTTTCAAATTGGTCGATTTTAAAACATTTGTTTATTTTAGAAGGAAACTTAGTTTATTTTCGGAAAGCCATATGAGTTAGTAAAAACTGATTTATTTTTAACATCTTTCACGTAATGCATACATAATTAACATAATTTCCAAAACTTAGTTAATTTATTATCTTTCCAAAACTTATTTTCAACTTTAACAGCGAAAAGTTATATTAAGATAATTTTAATAAAAGTCATGCTTCATACATAATTAAATAAAAATTCATATTCTAATAGCTTAAATGATTTAAATGTCATGCATGCCTAAGCAAAAATCATTGTAACACCCCAAACCCGGCCTAGACGTTATGGTCGAATCTGACGATGTCACATGATAGTGCTTTTCGAAAAATATGCCGTCGCTATATCCTCTTTTCTATTTATCCATTTTTTTTATTATCTTATGTTAACTTTAAATCGTGTCGTTCGTTTTCAAAATATTATTCATTTACAAATCGTTATTCAATTTCAAAACATTTTTTTTATTTTTATTACGAAAGCTTTTAAACAATTTGCTTATTCGTGGTATTTTTGATAAAACATTAGTTTCATTTGAAAACCCGAGTTTTACCTAATACTAGCAGATTTAAATCATAAAACCATATAAAATCCAAATTTTAAACCAAAATTCGTAAAGGTCATAATTACAGCAAAATACTCCCAAATAAAAGTAAAATCATGAATAGGTAGTAAACAATGTAAAAGAAGTCGTGTGGTCACCACTAAGTCCTCCGCTGCACTGATCCGCCTATATTTGGGATTACTTGTGCAGATTAAAAAGAAGGGATGAGTTTACGTAAACTCAGTGTGTAATCCCCATACAAATGTACAAATAGTAAACAAATAATCATAGTCTGGGCTTAAGCCCTTTTCGGTATCAGTATCAGTCCAGTTTGGGTCTTAGCCCATCTCAGTACAAAAACTGTCATGCAGTAGGGCTTTAGCCCATCACAGTATCAGTAGTAGTAATAGATATGCAGTCACAAAAATCCTACACATCTAGCCTCTACACACCATCTCCGTCCAACCCTACAGTTCATGTGGAGATATAATCAACTTACCCATCCCTACACTCCAAGTAGTACCGATTGCGGCAGTAGATAGTAGTTTGTAGCTGAGCTGTCAGTAAATTAGTCATACAATCATTTTAGTCAATTAGGGGTCTAGGTAAACTTACCGACCCTACAATAGGTTCATAGTCGACTTGGGCAACTCGTGCAACCTTATCAGTCAAACAGTGAAAAATGGGCCTACAAGCCCATGATGTTCGCCCGTGTGGGCGCACACACCCGTGTGGCCCACATGACCCAAATTGGCCTTGGCCTCGTGATCCACTTTAATGTAATCTGTGCTAGTTAATTATTCATATGTGTTTCTACTATTTACTTATATGATCCTTCAAAGTTGTCTACTTGAGTCACTGTTACTAAATTATTTGTATATTAAGCTACAAAATTCCGAATTAAGATCCACAATTTTTCCTGAAACTACACTCAAATATCCATAAAATTTTCAGAATTTTTGGTTTAGCCAATAAGTACAGTTTATTCTTTAAAGTTTCCTCTGTTCTGCTATTTGACAGTTTTGACCTTTCCGCACAAAAAAATAATTATCTTCTCGTACAGAATTCAGATGATGTTCTTGTTTGTTTTTCTTGAAAATAGGCTCATTCAGGATTTTAAAAATATAAATTCTAACCCATAAATATCTTTTAAAATTTTTTTAATAATTTCCAAAGTCAGGATAGGGGATTTCAAAATCATTCTGACCCTATCTCACTAAAATTTAAATATCTCATAATATGAAATTCTTTTGTTTACTTCATTTAGTCTATAAGAAACTAGACTCAAATATATTTAATCCCATGTTTTTTTCATCCACTAATTTGATTTCAACAATTTATGGTGATTTTTCAAAGTTAGCCTATTGCTGCTGTCCAAACAACAAGCAATTTTGGCTTTTCGCCGAATCCCTTATTTTTGTGTTTCGGGTGCACACCTGGTATCGTTTCGTTGCAAATATGCTCCCAAGCACTCCTAGACCTAAAAATCAATAATTAAGCCCAATTTAGATCACTAACGAAAACTCACAACTAAAAATCGTCTACATCAAAATCGATGGCGAACCTAAATAGTTACCAACAATGAACTGAAATTTCTAATGCTCAATTTGCTTGTGAAGCTGCAATTGATTTTTGATTTTTGCCTAAACCAGGAGAGCCAAAACAATCCTTTTTAGGAACTAGCTAAGAAACGATAAAATAGAGGCAGTCAGATACTTACAGAATGAGTGTATACAATTGCTGGCCAAAAAGTAGGCTAGTAGAAAAATCAAACAGAGAGGGTGGACTAGGGAGCAAAAATTCAGCAAAGCAAAGAAGAAGAAGAAGGCAGAAAAATTGGGGAAAAAGGAGAATGTCAAAATTTGGGAAAAATAAAAACCAAATAAAAACATAGATGATATCGATAGCTACCCCATATCCCTAAATTTTCTCCCACTAATCCTTCTAGCCTACAACCACTCCAGAATCCCACTCTGCCGAAATATTTGTCCATCACTGCGGAAAAATAACACCTACGCTCCAGCATGGATTCGAACTCAAGACCTCATGCAATCAAACACTCCACTTAACCACTAGACCAGCAGACCAATTCTATTATTTGATTACCAACTATTAAACTTAAGCCTTTTAGGCCAGGTTAAGGCTTTATTTATAAAAATACTAAAATTTGCCCAAGTCATTGCTTGAACTTGGGACCCCCCACACACACCCAAAGCATTTAACCATTGAAGTAGACAAGTACTTATGTTACATAAACACAAAAACAAGAATTAAAAATTTTGGGGCGTTACAATCATAAACTAAGTCTCATGCCACAATTTAAAATAAAATATTACTATCTTTAAATAATAAAGTATCAAATAGTAACTTTAGAATATTTAATAAAATCGAGTCAAGCACCTCCAAATGTCGAGTCCATGTCCTAACCTTGAAGGCTACTTGAAAAGATGGGAATAAAAAGGGAATGAGCTATGAAGCTCAGTGTGATTTCCATCACAAGAAAAATCGGTGCAAACCGTAGACAAATCATACAGAAAATCAATTCATAAACTAAATCACATTTACTTAGTCAAATAGAATATCGATAATTTAGAATACCAATCAACATAACAATTCAATGTTTGTAGCCATGTAATTGCTTATGAATGCAATGCAAGTTCAGTTTAATAGTAAAAAGGTTCTACCTTATCGCAACACACCAAAACAGGAGTTCCCCAGAACTCTTCTACCTTCACACCACGTTGTGGATAAATCACTGATCGTTGTAGATAACTGCTAACGATAAGATATTGGTGGATAAACCAGCCGTCGGTGCAGATAAAAGCTACTAGTACGTTGTGGATGAACCATTGGTCGAGCAAGTTATTGCTGACTAGAATACTTTGTGGATAAACCAATGGTCAAATAGATAAACTGTCGATACTTCCTCCGTTCAAATCATCCCACCCCATGCAATGCATCAAGACATGTTATACAATTCAATATGGTAACAAATAGTTTGCTTTTAAAATATCAATTCAATAGAAAAATTCATGCTTACTAAGTGTTCGATTTAATGGTAGCATAAGGCATGCTTATAATAGATTGAAACAGAAACGATTAACATACTTATAACAGTTCCAATAGGGCAACAATATTTATGTTCTCAACTAATCGATACAGTGGCCAAATATATACTTTTCAAAAAGAATCCAATCTAACGGTATCTTAAAACATGTTATACGAATATCAACAAATAGAGATTCAATCAACACAATTATACACAATTTATGCAAGTATAAATTGATAAACAAATAATTCAGTCAATTAGGGCAAGTATTCTAGCATTATTTATGTTATTAGGGGCTTAATTGAATAAATTAAACACTAAAAATAATTTGGGAACCAATTAGGGACTAATTTGTACAGTTTCTAAAATTTTTGGGTTAAAACTATAAAGTTGTGTTACAGAGGACACACGGTCATGTGGGTCACATGGTCGTATGGTCTGGGTTAGGTTCGATTTTACCCTAATTTTCTAATGAAAGAACACACATATAACTTATGGGGTCTCGTACGATGATCCTTATGTCCAAAATTGATCTGGAATACCTACAATTGGTCTTTCAATCGATGAAAATGTAATAATTACTATTGATATTTATGATTTATCGAGTTTTAACAAGATTTCAGGGAAACCCATTAAAGATTCGAAATTGATTTTAGAAAAGTATCAAGAACGATATTATACTTGATTTTTAGGGTTCTACAAAATTAAAAAAGAAATTCTTATCGATCTTGGCACGTTAGAAATAGATTTTGCTGGTCTAACGCTAAAACATTATGAAGAACAGATTGAAAGAGGTTGATGTTGGGTACGAGATTTGAATATAACATTTTCAACAAAAGATGATAAACATTTTTATGAAAAAGAGAAGTAATAAAAAAAGATGTATTTAAAAAGGAGGGAAAAACAATTTCTAATTAGATTTGAAAAGATAACTAGAGTCCTAATATAATTAGGAAATGAGTTAAAAGGCTAAGTTGTGCAAATTTTAGGGGTTGTTTTGGCAAATAAACCTTCTTATTGAAATTTAAAACAAAAGGAAGGGAATTGGCATGGATAGATTTTAAGACTCTAAGGAGGATGGGGTGATGCTTGGCCATTAGTCTATTGTACATTTCTTAATTATTTCGTACCACATTTATTTATTATACTAACTTAGTTTTCATCCTTAATTGTTGAAAAATAAAAAGAAAAAATGCAAAAAGTGGGTTAGTGAAACCTAGAGGGGTCATATTGTGATTTTTGAGTTAAGATTCTGAAATTATGCTAAGTAATTTGTTCTAGTTAAGTGGTTAAGGGTTGTGCTTGTGTGAGGAGGGTTATAGGTTCAAATCCTTTCGCTTCTATTCTTGCAAATTTTGTCTAAATCCCTAGTTTTTGGTATTTGGTTTAAGAAATATTTGAGTGCATCTATTGAAAAGAATGAGCTTGCTGGTTCTATGGTAAAGTGTTAGCTTACTCTTTGGTCTTGTGTTCAAATCCTTACGTATGCAAAGTGGAAAAAAAATTATTAACTTTGGTAAAAATCTTGTGTGGATATGATAGGAGTTAGTGGGGTAGTTTTAAAAGTAGTGATGAGAGATTTTCTTTCAAATTTTCTCTTTATTATATACCATCCCCTCACTCTCTCCCTCCCCCTTCACTTTCTCGTTAGTTTCTTTTTTTATGGTTGGTTTTCCAGTTTTTCATGCTTTTTTTCTCTCTTCTTTTTATTCTTTTTGTTAATTTGTGTATCATTCGTCTTTTGTGCTATCAGTTTTAGTCATTAAGGGTAAGGTTGCTTTCTCCTCTATTTTTCCAGCCATGTATTGAAATTATTTCATTAGAAGTTTAGGGTTTCAAAGCTTTAATAGTTTTGTAACACCCCAGAATTTGGGCCTAGAAGTGTTGGGCCTTGAGCAAGGGAACGGTTAGGAAATTGTTCACGAAAGTATGTTTGTTTTAGTGGTTAGGGGTCCTGAGAGGAGTTGGAAAAGTCCTAGGTTCAAACCTGGGCTTTAGCAAAAATTTTGGTTTTAAGTGGATAAAACCCTAGATGCTTGGATGTAGGCCGTTTAAATTATTGTGTTAAAAAAATGTCATAAGGAAGCTTGTGGCCTAGTGGTTGTGACGTCATTAAGGTTACAAGGGAGCTTGGGTTCAAGTCTTGGCTCTTGCAATTTATTTTGGTTTTCTTTTAAAGGAACCTGGACTTTGGCCTTTAGACATTTTTATTAATTGAAGATAAAATGTGACATAAAAGAGCTTGTGACCTAGTGGTGGTGGCATGACATGGCTATTGTGAGAGCTTGGGTTCGAATCTCATGGAATGCAAAGGGATATTTATTTTATTTCTTTATGGTGAGAGAGGTAGAGTTTGACTGAAACTCTATAAGGTGAAGTTTGAATTGGTCTTGGATGGAATTGTGGAGCAAATCAAGGAGGAGAGATTGGGGAGGTTATTGTTGTGGAGAGCTATATATCCATCTCATTTGTTCCTTGTTCTAAAGGGGGAGATCGGCAAGGTTTTCAAGGTTTTCGTCGCTTCTCCAACCTGTGCATTACTTTCATTGCTAACTGGTGGTAGTCGAAGTTGATTGGCAAGGGTGCGATGATCATTGATTTGTGGAATAAGAGAAGGGAATCTACAAATTGCATATTGTGTGTAAACATCCCACTGTAATTGTAGAAAGACAAAAGTAAAAAATACAGTATTTGAGATCACACGAGCGTGCGATCACTCGTGTGGTAAGCCAAACCCACGAACCATGAGCGATAGACTGTAGAGGCTTCCATGTGCACTTTTATGGGCTTAGGCCGTATTGGGCCGTGTGGGCCCAATAGGCTTGTGGGTCCCACACAGATGAAATCCATGAGCTGTGGTGAATACTGAACTGGGTTATGTAGATCTCATAGTCATGGCAAAATCTGGGCTAAACGGGCTACACGAGCGTGTGGGCTCACTTAGGCGAGTAATGAAGCCTCGGGCCTATTTACACCCATTGACACCGTTATAACCAATTTGGTTACATAAGTCACTCGAAGCGACTGTGGACCTTTCGAGAAGTCAATATCTGCATCGAGACTGTATGCCCTGTAGGGTATAATGACCGTAATACCCTGTAGGGTATAATAATCGTAATGCCCCTGTAGGGTAAAATGACCGTGATGTCCCTATAGGTAAAATTACTATAATACCTCTGTTAGGTAAATTGACCGATATACCCCTAAAGGGTAAAATGACTATTTTGCCCATCGAGGTTAAATGATTGATTTGTTTGTGATTTAAATGGTTAATTTGTCTGTGATTGGTATGACTGATTTGTCTGTGATTTGTATGACTAATTTCGAGTATGTCATTCTACATACACGACATATTGCAGAGGTTAGGTACTGTTAAGGAGGAAGTACAGTACTAGTGGCTCTGCCACAATCACTGTTACTGGTGGCTTGGCCACATATACTATTACTGTTGTTGGCAGCTTTATTGCGATGCTACTGGTGGCTTTCTGTCGATCTTATTATCGTTACTGATGGCTTTGTGCTGAACATATTACCGTTACTGATATCTTTGTGCCAATCATATTACCGTTACTGATGGTTGTGTGCCAATCATATCACTGCTACTGATAGCTTTGTGCCAATTATGTTACTGTACTTATATCTTTTAGTCATTCTGTTTATAGCTTATAGCTATCCTATTGACGACTCTTAGCCATTCTAATTACTGGAAGCTATGCTGCGATATTGGTATGAGGGCTGGGTGGGTCGACTTTGTCCCTACATGGTGTGTTGGGTTGGTACGGGTGGTGTGTTCGCTGGGTTGGAATGGGTTTGCATACTTGCACCACACTATATTACTGTATTGGGTTAAGGCCCACACTCTGTTACTGTATTAGGCTAAGGCCCACACTTTGTTACTATATTGGGCTATGGCCACACACCGCTACTGTATAGGGCACAGGCCAGACTGTTACTGCATATATTACTAACTGAATGATAGGGGATTACACACTAAGTTTTCGTAAACTCACCCTTTCTTTTATTTACTTATAGGAAATCCTTGGCCATAGGCGATTTGGTGCTGTGAGGGACTCGGAGGTGGCCACACTACTGCAGCTGTTTATTACTAGTTTTTATTTAAATTTAAAGTTTGTGTTGTGTTTGTTCTTGTAATAAGGGCCTTTTAAGTTTGTTTAAGTTTTTAATTTGGCTTTTCTTTATTTATTTTAAATTGCTAGTTTAGGGAAGACGAACTTTTAAAATAACTACTATTTTCAAAAACACGAAATTTAAACATTGGGGTTTTCAAAAGCTTCCGCGGTTTTTAGATCACCGTTTAATAACAAAATGATTAATTTGTTTTAAAAAAAATTCAACGACAGCAAGTTTTACACTAAACACCTCAATGTGACACCGCCAAATTCAGCCGTAACTCCTAGGCCGGGTTTCGAGTGTTACAAGTTTGGTATTAATGTGTATTTTGTGTACTTAATGAGTTCGATGCGTTTTTAGGAGAAGAACAAGAGGTGTTGGGCCTTCCTTTGACGACTTAGATATTGTTGTTGTTGTTTTCTTTGTGGTAGGTACTTTAATATTATGTTAGTGAGTCAATCTTGATTTAGTGTTGCATTTTGTTACTAATTTGATACGTTTGGAATATTGATTTTAGGTTCTGCTGTGTTCGTTCGTGAATCTACATCAAAATTAGCAATCAGACATGTGATCTAACTCGAAAAACTCATCAAAAATTCAAAAATTATGTAAAACAAAGTTATTTTTTGAAATTGCCCACTGACTCATAACCGTATGTTAGACCGTAAGGGACACACGACCATGTGTGATTTTGTAGCCCGTATGGGGCACACAACCATGTGTGATTTTACAACCCATGTGGCTTATCATGCAGACCATATGGATAGACCATGTGGCTAGCTTTTTGGGCTGAGTGGGTCTTTTGGGCCAATTAGAGGTTGACTAAAGGACTTAGAATTTGGGTCTGGAGGCATTATGTAGACCTAGAAAGCATAAATTTCAGTAAAACAAACATGGGTAAGTGTAGGAAGTATGTTAAATAAATTATGATAAATATAATAATGCAATATTATCTGCTATAAGTAGGTACGTGAGTTAAGCATGACTATCTTGTAAACGATGTGTGTTATACATATTTTGTTATCTGTTTTGATAAGCTATCTGATTCGACCATGAATATGATATGCTATGATCTATACAAATTAAGTGTAAGTTACGTTCTGTATAGTATCTGTTTATGTATGTGTGCATACAACCTATGTGATATGTATGTATGTCAACGTGATTTAACATATGCATTGCGGTGGTTCTGATTTGTTGGAGGAAGTGTTTTCTAGTAGCATTACTGCATTTTCGGTGGTTAAACCATGATATATGTTTGGCAACTGAGCTACACTATTATGAGTGGCATATTACCATGATTTGGTGTGATTTGGATGGATGGACTCTTGAAGTCCTAATTGGTGTGATTCGTTGGACGGAGTTGGTGTGTAGCAGATGAAGGTAGGATTTGTGTCTGCATTTATTTTGGTTTGGTATGACATATGTACTTCTGAAAACATGACATTCTGGTATGATATATTTGTAAATAAAATTATGATATTCCAAACCGAAACATGTTTCGGTTATATGATATTATGATCTGAAATATATATGTTTCTGGTAATACAACATTCTGATATTTTATTGATACATTAAACTAAAATTTTGTGATCACATTTACGTATGTGCTTGTTAAATAAAAATTATGCTTGTGGGTTGAGACACAAACTGGGCTCCTAGCTCATTTGTTTGTTAAACAAAAATTATGCTTGCGGATTGGTTACCAAATAAAATATTTGTGGGTTTATGATTTAATTATTCTTGGACTGTAATATGTTTTTGGTCCTAGTTTTGGTTTTTGTTTTATTCCTTGGCATTTAATATTTTTGAGCATTAAACTACAAATCACACAAGCTAATAAGTTAGATTTCGGTTTTCAAACTAAAGCAAACTTTGAAAATTTTCTGCTTCAAGGTTAAGTAATCATTTAAGTATTTTTTGAAAATAAAATATATGGTTTGTAACGAATGATTGTTTTAATACTGGAAATGATCTGCTCACGTTAGTACTTTCAAAACATGCGATTCTAAATGTGAATTATGGGTTTTAAATAAGTGTTTTTAAACTTGACTTTTCTAACCATCAATGGGTGTTTTGCCAAAATTTTATGTTTTTGAAGCATGCATTGAGTTTGATTTGAACCGAAGCTTTGAACGAGTTGATTTAATCCCTTAGTATCTAGTCATAACTTCTAGGCCGGGTTTTCGAGTGTTACAACCCATGCGTGTTATTCTTTTTAGACTTCAATTGAATCCTCATCAGGCCCACCAAAATTTCTTCTTAACCAACTCATATCTATCTAGGCTCCAAAAATCTTCTTTGAAACCCTCCTTAAAAGTTCCTTACATACGTCTCTCCAATCGGCTGCTTGAACTGACCCAGTCACTTTCAGTCCATCCACCTGTAACCTAAGCTATAGTTGCATGCCCTCCAAAGTGATAGTACACACGCTGCATGGAAGATGAAATGTGTGCGTCTCGGGCCTCCACTTTTCCACTAATGCGTTTTCGAGTGTCAGGTCCAACTTACACCCCATGCCTATAAGGGCCACATGCGAAAATCGACATCTCTCAAGTAGGGTTCAATCAAGGGTGATGGAGGAGCAGATAGATTACGAATGTACGTCTCCAAAATTTGATATTCTTCCTATTTAGGTAAAAAATATACAAAAGATTAAATTCAAATATAACAAGAAAATAGTAAAATTAAACAACATTGAAATATAATAAAAAAATATTCTTACTATTTGCAATTGGTCAACGGAAATGTGGTTGTCATCAAAACGAAATAGAGATTTTGTCATTGCTAATTTTGAAAAACGCCGAATAATTTGTAATGGAAAAAATAATTTATGAAAATGTTTAGATAATTTTAATAAAAAAAATAAAGTTGAGAGAGAAATAAATTTTGAGTTGGAATTTAAGAGGGAATTTAGAGAAATTTGAGAGAAATTTGAGATTGAATTGGAAGAAAAATGAAATGGGGAAGGGTTATATAGGAAATAAAATGGGATTGTAGAGGGTAGGTGGGGTTCCAATGGCTAATTAAGTAGTCGTTCGAGAAAGTAGTCATTGGAGTTATTGTTGGGGGAAAAAGCTTTCAACTGTAAGTGTTTTTCTGCAAATTAGCTAAAAACGCTTATAACTAAGAGTGTTTTTGTAAAATTGGCCTACTCCCACAATTTTTTGAAAAGATTGCCTATTCTGGTAATTTTATTTTTCGGTATTTTTGGATAATTTAATCCAAAACCATAATTTTAACATTAGAATTTTTGAAAGTCTCTCATATGAGTTTAAAATTTCAAAAACTCTATTTTATTTATAGTTAATTTTGAGTAAAAGAGCTTTCTATATAATAAAAATAAATAAATTTTAACAAGTATGCTTACGTTTGTCTCTAAAATTTGCAAACAAATAAATAATAGAAAATACACCTCAAATGTATAAAAATGAATAAAGAAAAACCATTTTCATTTCTAATAACAAATGAAAATTAAGAAAAAGAAACTGAAGAAAAGTAGATATTTTAAATGTGAAAACAAATCAATTATTGAAACTTGATGGAAAATATATGACCAAAGACTTCCACGTTTTTCTAGGTCATCCTCTATCATTTCATGTCATGTGGGGGTCATTGGCAAACCAATCAGTACCAACTTGTTGCAAAGGAAGATTCCCCTTCCCTTTTCAATCTACTAAAATACAATTGAGAAAAACAAATCCTCATAATTGAGATCCAATACTGCACTAATCTCATAACACAAATCCTTTGGCTACTAAACCAAGAAAACCCAGTTGTGTTAGAGTTTATGCTTTCCGAGTGGTTGACTTTTCCAGGCAGATCAACTTCAATTTCTTTCTGAAACTTTCTCCTTTTTTTAGTTCAACCTTGATTTCTACTTTGTTGTTTTTTCTTTTTATTTCCCTTCCTTCAAGTTCCTTTCTTTTTGCATTCAATTTTAGGGCAAATTACACATAAAAGCCCTATTTTTTTAAAATTTACTGAAATGGGTCCGGTATTTTATTATTTATCGGAATGAGCCATTTTCTCCGAAATCGCATCCACGTCACTGCGATGTCAGGAGATGTGTCAGCAAATCGCGTCCACGTCAGCACGATTATTTACGTGGCAACAAATCGCGTCCACGTAAGCGCGACTTGCTGACGTGGAAGCAATAATTCATAAACAGTTTATGTTTTTTAGCTTGGAAAACTTTGAAAGGCCATAACTTTTAGCTCGGTTGTCCGATTGAAACGATTTTTTTTTGATTTCGAATAACTTTTAGAGATCTACGCGCTGACAAATAGCCGAAGGCAGTTTGCCGCAGTTTTCATAAAAAAAGATCCTTTTTTACCTCTAAATTTTGATTTTTTCGGTTTAAAATTAAATTTTGAAACATTCAAATCATTATTTTCCTTATTTATTTGAAGTAAACACCAGATTTTTTTTATAGAATTTTTGTATTATTTTTTTTGATTTGACACGTGTATGGAATAGGTCTGATAAATCATTAGAATGTAAGTAATATAATTAAGATAATAACAGTATTTTTATAATATATCAATTAATTAGTTTAGCTTAGTTGGTTAAGATGCTTGTTTTTTTCCCTTAGTACCTTGGTTCAAATCTTGTTGGTAATAATTTTGAATCTTTTTTGTACTTGTTGCATTTATTTTTTTAATCAATTAACTCTTCAATATTATATTAATATATATTATTAGTACAATAGTATAGACGGATTGACAATTTGAGCTACAATATTATGAATATTAACTACAATACATAATCTGAGCTACATATTACAGTAATACATATTGGGAAAAATACCAAAAAAAGCCCTATTTTTTTAAAATTTACCGAAATGGACCCGATATTTTATTATTTACCAGAATGGGTCATTTTTCTCGAAATCACGTCCATGTCAGCACGATGTCAGGGGACGTGTCAGCAAATCACATCCTCGTAGGTGCGATTTGTGTCCACGTAAGCAAAGCGCGCTGACGTGGACACGATTTTCTGACACATCCCCTGACATCGCGCTGACGTGGACGCGATTTCGGAAAAAATGGCCCATTCCAGTAAATAATAAAATATCGGGCCTATTTCGATAAATTTTAAAAAAATAGGGCTTTTTTTGGTATTTTGCCCTCAGTTTTACTTACTTTTGCTATGAAAAAAAAACCAACCTTCAAATCCCTTCCTTTTGATTGTTTTGAAGTAAGAATCTTCTCAACACTAAGTGTAGTTTGATTTTGAAGTTCCCAAGCGAGGAAAATCTATTTATATTTGTGTTTTATATAAATTAAATTTGTTATATATATTTCTGATATCATCTGATCTTTTTATGTTCTTTCCCCCCCTTTCTTCAAGTTCCTTTATTTTTGTATTCAGTTTTACTTACTTTTGCTAAAAAAAAAACCAACCTTCAAATCCCTCCCCTTTGATTCTTTTGAAGTAAGAATCTTCTGAGCACTAAGTGTAGTTTAATTTTAAAAGTTCCCAAGTGAGGTAAATCTATTTATATATGCTTCATTTCTATTTTTTTATATATAAATTGAAGTTGTTCTATATTTCTTTGATCTCATCTCATCTTTTTATGTTTTTCTTGAAACAAGTAAGAGCTAAAAGACTGTTTGGATTTTGAAATGGTAAGTGGATATGTTTATTATATTTTCCAGCATTATATCTATAATATTATTAGTGTGAGGGTTAAAATATTTTGAATTTTTATTTTTATCAGTAATTAACCTTCTTTTTTAGTTATAATTATATGACATTACACTCGTATATGATTTTATTTGTTTATTAAATTTCTCATTGTGTTTTCAGCTGGACTGAGTTGAAAGAACAGCCCATCGATTCTCATAGGTTGTCTTTCACCATCTTTGGTATGTATAAGAAGTAGTGTCTTAATCTTCAAAACACTTTTTGATTCTTTAATTTTTTTTATGGTAATTACTTATGATTCACTACAGTGTTTGAACTTGGAACATCATATTCTTCAATTTGAGGTTGTCAAGCATGGGTTGCGGATTTTGTGAGGCTGCTCTTTCTAACACAGTTGGAACACTGGTTGTGGACTGTGTGGTGAAGCCGGTAGGACGTCAACTTGATTATGTCCGTCGCTTTCATGACAATGTTGAAAAGCTCCGAGAGAAAAAGCGTGAACTTGCAGATGCACGAGATCGTCTACTACATATGATTGAGGATGCTAAAATTCGGCTTCTACTAATTGAAAATGATGTACAGAACTTGCAATCAAGGGCAGACGAAACACTGTCGGATATGGGAACTCTGGAGGAGGAAATCCAACTGAATAAGAGGTGTCTCAATTGGTGTCCTAATTGGAGTTGGAGATATCAATTAAGCAAGAAAGCAATGAAGAAAATCCAGGATATCTCTGAGCTTTTGGACAAATTTGGTCAACTTGGACCAGTCGGTTACCCTGCTCCTACTGCCGTTCCCACTATAGATTTCCTATGTTCTAAGGAATTATTATTTTCGAAATCTTCAGAGACTGCATTCTATGAAATCATTGAAGCCTTAAAAGATGAGAATATCAACATGATTGGGTTGTGGGGGATGGGAGGGGTGGGCAAGACCACCCTGGCTCGTGAAGTTGGAAGTCAAGCTCAAAAACTGAATTTGTTTGACAAAGTTGTGATTACGACTGTGTCTCAAAAGCCAAATCTTGAGAGAATTCAAGATCAAATTGCACAATACATAGGCTTTGGTATGAAGAATGAACAAGGAAGAAGATCCGAGCAAGAATTATGGGTAAGGCTGAAGAATGAACCGAGGATTCTTATCATCCTTGATGATATTTGGGAATCTATCAACTTAAAGGAGAAGATAGGAATTCCAATTGGGGATGATCATAAAGGCTGCAAAGTTCTTTTAACAACACGCCGTCAACAAGTATGTCGAGCTATGGATTGTCAAAACGTGGTACAACTTGACTGTTTGGATGATGATGAAGCTTGGACTCTGTTTGAAAAGAAAGCAGGTCTAGATGACTTCTCTGATGATTCTATTAAAATCCTAGCAAATCAAATTGTCAAAAAATGCAGGGGTTTGCCTATAGCTATAGTTCCCCTGGGAAGTGCCTTGAAAGGTAAAACCCATCATGAGTGGCAAGCTGCATACCAGAGACTCAAAGATCGTAGATTGACTAAAATTGAGGATGTTAATGACGAAAATGCCTATGTATGTCTTGAGGCGAGCTTCGGCTACTTGAAGAATATGGAGACCAAGACATGTTTCTTGTTGTGCTCTTTATTTCCTGAAGATGATGAGATTTATGTGGATAACTTGGTAGGATATGCATGGGGACTGGAGTTGTATAAAGGCATGGACTCAATTAAAGTTGTTAGAAGTGAAGTGCTTGCATCAATTGAGATCCTCAAGAACTCCGGTTTGTTGCTAGATTGCGGGGAAAGGCATGTCAAAATGCATGATGTGGTTCGCCAATTTGCTTTGTGGATAGCATCTTCGAGAAAGGAGATTTCTTTTGGGACTGTTGAAACACTCCCGATGGATGAAAGTTTCAAGCATTACACAGCAATCTCCTTCGAAACTGATCAAACGGATGAACTGCCTAAAGGAGTGGGTTTTCCATACCTCAAACTTCTTTTACTTGGTGGCAATCGTTTCATGGAAACTTCAAGCAAATTCTTTGAGGGTATGAAGGCATTACAAGTTTGTGCTTTTAAAGGTCAATTGATGATATCACTAGCTGCATTTAAGTTTAATATGAACCTTCGAACTTTGTGTTTGATTGGTTGTCGACTCTCTGACATCTCGATGCTTGGGAAGCTGAAGTCACTTCATATTCTCTCTTTAAGTGGATCTGATATCATTGAATTGCCCACTGAAGCTGGTGATCTAGAAAATCTAAGACTGTTGGATTTATCGTATTGCTTTGAACTACGAAGAATCACTCCTAATTTAATTCGAAGATTGTCCGATTTAGAAGAACTATACTTGCATGGTTGTAGTTCATTAAAATGGGCGACTGAGAATTCAATTAAAAAGGAAAGCTATTCCAGCCTATCAGAGTTGAATTCATTGCCAAAGTTGGTTGTAATATCATTGGATATTTCTTCTGAACATCCTCCAGATGGCTTTGTGTTTCGTAGATTATTGCGCTTTGATGTTTGCATTGGCAGAAGAGAATGGCTGTACGGAAAGAGGGACTTTGAAACTAGGCCAATCTCAAGATCTTTGAGAATCAGTAAGTCTGTAGATGCATGCAAGCAACTACTTGAAGATGTAGATTCTCTTCAATTGGCTGATGTGAAGGGTCACCCAAACCTTATTCCGAGCTTGGACTTGGTATTTAGAAAGTTGACTTCTCTAGATCTTCGATCGTGCCACTCTATGCAATGCCTAATTGATGCATCAAAGCAGCAAGTGCCAATCACTGCACTCTCTAATTTGAGAAAGTTATCATTAAGGGATATGTTTTATTTGGAAGAGATGTGCAATGCTCCCCAGCCGCAAGGTTTTTTACAAAAGCTTGAAGATGTTATAATTTCAGATTGTGATAAGATGCAAGTGTTATTCCCGATTGCTGAATTGAGGAGCATAGAACAAGAAGGGCCCAGTCGTCATTTAAGCCTCCAAAGTCTGAAGATTGTTGAAATAGAGAGATGCTATAATTTGAAATATATCTTCCCAATGTCAGTAGCTAATAGCCTTGGGCAATTGCATACTTTGAAGATAAAGAGTTGCTCGCAGTTGGAAGATATAATCCAAGACCAACAAGTGGCATACAAATGTCTACTCCAAAGTCTAAGGGAAGTATGTGTATCTCATTGCAATAACTTGACATCTGTTTTCCTTATTGTCCTATGGTCAAAGATTGGGAAAGTTGATTATGTTTTTTTTTTCATTTTTTTTCATTTCAGGTTTTGTTGATTGACTTGCCTCAACTGAAAATAAGGAATGTGAACGGCATTTTGCTAACACAATCGTCTTTGCAGAAGTTAGAAGTAGACAATTGTCCTCAATTGACACATTTTATTATTTTGACTACGATACAAGTAAGATTTTTCTTTTTCTTTTATATTATTTATTTATTTGTTTCTTTTTTTTTGTTTAATAATTCGTTGTTTGAATAGTTGTTTAAAAGATAGATTTTATTTTATAATTTAGGTCTAAAACTAATCTAAATAACCTTTTAAACAAATTAGTTGATTATAATACCATATAATAAGATTAATAAAATTTTCAAAAAAAATATATTATCCAAACTTTATGTTTTAGACATGTTGCAAACTATTTATCCAATACTAAATTATATTATAACTATGATGTGGGTAAACAAAAATAAGGTATATAAAATTATATATAAATTTTAGTTTGGTTGGTATCGATATTGTTGTCTGAATAGGAGGATGTGATGTAGGCTTGAGCGCACTCAAGCACGTGTATCTTTCTATTTAAATGTGGGAAGGAATTATGGATGATTTTAGAATTTGTATTAAAAAATAAACTAGAAAAAAATATATTTAAATTTTTTTTAAATATAGCCTTTTACACAGGTGGTTTTTTATTTTTGTATTAATATATGAAAACGTGTTTAAGTAATTTCCAATTGCGTTGTTACACCTGTCCAATAATTTATATGCACAGATTATGTGATATTATTTATGATTGTTTTTGTACCACATTTTTGGAGTATAATATTGATTTAAGGTAAAATAATTTTTTTGTAAGGAAATTAATTGATGAAATGTTAAGTTAGTTGTTGATATCATTGAACATTTTGAAATTGAAAATTGATGATATGTTTATAGGAATTGGTGTTCCGGAAGATGACAAATGAACAATTTAGCAATTTGCATTCATGTAAATATGAGGAATTGGAGCAATATCAAACGTCATCACAACATCATCCCCTACCTATTTGCTTTCCAAGTCTGATTCGAATTGATATCTTGGAATGTGAAAGCTTGAAATCTCTCTTTCCAATTATTGTTGCCCAAGGTAGTTCTAAAAACCTAAATGCGCCCAATTTGCAAACTCTGAGGATAGAGAGTTGCTTTGGAATGGAAGAAATAATCCAAGACTCACAAGTATCAACCATAAGCTTCCAATGCCTAAGGGAAGTACAAGTCACAGAATGCAATAAATTGAAATTTCTCTTCCCAATTTGTGTTGCTAATAGTCTTGGGAAATTGCAAACTTTGAAGATAGAGAGGTGCTTTAGAATGGAAGAAATAATCCAAGACTCACAAGTATCAACCATAAGCCTCCAATGCCTAAGAGAAGTACAAGTCACAGAATGCAATAAGTTGAAATTTCTCTTCCCAACATGTGTTGCTAATAGTCTTGGGCAATTGCAAACTCTGAGGATAAAGAGCTGTTCCCAATTGCAAGTAATAATCCCAGGACCAGAAGTGTTAATCTCAATGTCTCAAGGTCTTGCACGATTGAATAAAGTTGAGTTGATTAATTTGCCTCAATTGAAAGGAAGGGATAGAAACGACATTGTGCTGACATCGCCATCTTTACACGTGTTATTTGTAAGAGATTGTCCTCAATTGACACCTTTTATCGTTCCAACTAATATACAAGTAAGACCTTCTTATATATAATATATATTGCAAACACTATCAAGTACTACGTAATATTATTTATGCTGTGTTTTTGCACCATATTTTTTGGAGTTTTTTCTTTTTTTCTTTTTTGTAATTTATGATTATTTGAGTTGAACAGTAAAATTTTTAAAAATTTGAATTCTTTGACTATAAAAGATTGAAAAAGAAATCTTGTGCTTATTCTTAAATTGATGATATGTTTATAGGAATTGTCCTTCTCGGAGATGACAGAAAAGAAGCAAATAAGCAACGTGACAGTCACTGAAAGGAGAGGAGGGACATCAACATGTACGGAATATTTAACAATTTCCAATTTTGAAGAGTTATTTGAATATTCTGAATATAATCTTTCAAGTCTAAAGATCCTGACATTGTCCAAACTAACTGAATTGCGGGTGATATGGAGGGGTCCCATCCAAGTTGAACACTTTCAAAATCTCACTCAATTGACAGTCAATGATTGCAGAAGGTTAAGATACATCTTCTCACTTACCATCGCTCAAAATTTGCCACAATTGTGGAGGTTGCATATATCTACCTGTGAGGAATTGGAGCAAATAATTGAGAAGGATCAAACTCCATCACAACATCATCTCCAACCTAGTTGCTTCCCTAATTTGAGTTATATTTCAATAATTGATTGTGAAAACTTGAAATGTCTCTTCCCCATTACTCTTGCTCATGGCAGCCTTCTAAACCTAAAAGGATTATGCCTTTCTATGGTCTCCAAATTAGAGCAGGTGTTTGAAGGAGATGAGGGAAATGTGAGTAAGGACGAAGAGAGAGTGATACACCTACCTCAGCTCCACTCCTTAAGGCTTGATGATCTACCAAACCTCGTGAGCTTCAGTCCTGTGGGTTATCATTTTATTTTCCCATTTTTGACGGATTTACAAGTAAAAGGTTGTCCCAACATAACCACAATATTTAGTGTTGATTCAGAGGTATCAGTGCATGCCAAAACACAGGTACACTACTCTTCCAAACTCAACAATAAGCTTTAAAACAGAAATTTATCCATTCAATTATTTTCTCTATGTATTCTCCCAATACTAAGCTTTAATTTCTATGCATTAATGCAATATTTTTATTTTGGGAGAGAAATTCTTTTTTTTAATGCTTTAAATGACTAAATGAAAATGCATCAACTGTAATCGGTTTCTGTTGGCTGTCAATATTTTTTCTAGATATCATTGTTGCATTATTATTTTCAATTCACAGTTGTTGTTCTTAATATGTCATCCTTTGTCCAATTTTGGAAAACTGGCTTTGCTTTCTTCATCATCAATCATCAAAAACAAACAATAATAAGTGAAGGTTTAATTTGCTTTGCAGGAATCAGTTGATGAAATTATAGTGAAAGAATCTGCTATAGCTCAAGAAACTGCATGGCCAATTCGTAGTGATATATGGTGGACCAAAGAGGAATTTTAAAATGAATGGAGCAGTAAATGAAGTAATTTCTATTTGAAAATTAAGCATTGTGAATGTTTAAATTGAATGCCATTTATTCGTTATTATGTACCATTTATTTGTTAAATTGAAGACGGATTTATTGAGCTATAAGCAAAAACAAAGATTAAAAAAGAATGGACTAACTATTACAGCACGTTTGGTTCGGTGTAATAGAATAGAAGTGTAATGGAATAGAGGTGTAATGGAATAGAGGCGTAATATGTAATCTTTTTGTTTGGTTGAATGGAATGGAATAGAACTATAATAGTATTCTTGTGTTTGGTTGAATGGAATGATGTTGTAATAGCATAAGGGAAAAAACTAAAATGACTAGAATACCCTTAACAGAAATTTTTTTAGGTAAATGGTTATTGTTATTAAATTTTAATAAGATTATTAATATCAATAATAAATAATTTAATTATATTTTAACATAATTATTATTAAATATAATTTAATAAAAATATATAATTTAATAAAATTCTTAATAATAAATATTCTTATATGAATTTACTAAAATCATAATATATAATACTATAAAATATAATTTAAAATAATAATAATTAAATATAATTTAATAAAAATATATGATTTAATAAAATTCTTAATAATAAATATTCTTATATGAATTTACTAAAATCATAATATATAATACTATAAAATATAATTTAAAATGATTATTATTAAATATAATTTAATAAAAATATATGATTTAATAAAATTCTTAATAATAAATATTCTTATATGAATTTACTAAAATCATAATAAATAATACTATAAAATATAATTTAAAATAATTATTATTAAATATAATTTAATAAAAATATATAATTTAATAAAATTCTTAATAATAAATATTCTTATATGAATTTACTAAAATCATAATATATAATACTATAAAATATAATTTAAAATAATTATTATTAAATATAATTTAATAAAAATATATAATTTAATAAAATTCTTAATAATAAATATTCTTATATGAATTTACTAAAATGATAATATAACTTGAGAATTATATTTTGCATAAACATAATTTTCATATATTAACAAAAAGTTAGATGAAAATGAAATTCTACATCATAATCCATATGTTATACAGTTTTATAACATCAAAAAGTTTGAACATTGTAGTGACATACCATCCCAAATATTACAAACAGAAAAAGTTACATATCAGGAACAGAACCATGATTTTTAATGGTCAGCAAGAAATCTTTTGACCCATTCCAACCGCACATCAGAAGGTAAATTAAAGAAAACGAGCATTTGAGTTGGATGATCTGGAATTTTACTCAAAGCTCGATACCGCTCATCCACAGTTAAACCTTCTATTTCACATGAGGTTGGATATAAATTTGTAGCTTTTTCTTGGATGATCTGGAATTCTTCTGACTTCTGTTGAACTACCACATCAGAGGCAATACTCCTATTGATTTGGTCGCCAATGGCCTGCATGTTTTCCACCAATAAAGTGGCAGCCTCATTAAATGAAGAAGAAATATTATCACTTGCATCAGAATTCTTCTTTTTCTTCTTTGAAGATGAGGAACCCCCTTGGTTTCTACCTGGTTGCGGCTCCATAACAGGAACATCCATGTCATCCAAAGAGACATCAGCTTCGCAATCATAGAATTCGTTTCTTTCTTCATTAATATCTGTAGTAGGTACATCAGCGGCTATTTGAGCATTTATTTCTTCAATAACATCAGCGACTGTTTGAGCATCTTTACCAGCCGCTCGATCTCGTGTGTAGATGGCAGTAAGTTGGTCGTAGTAAGGGAAACTACGATGTCTGAATTGACCGGCTTCTTTATGACTCTATAAAAATGAGGAAATCATATTAGTTATAAATTGAGAATAAATAAGATAATAAAGACTTGAAATAATTCTTACATTTAAATAAGAGTTCCAAACCGCATCTTCAGCAACAACGAGCTGCCTATGCTCGTCCCAACCAAAACCGCTATTGTTTTGGCCATTAAGCATGTCATACACGATTGACCAATCCTTTTTTAGTAACCTAATCCTCGATTATATATTAGGTTTAGCCTTCAACATTGCATTGGGTGAAGCCTTTTCTAACATTTTTTTCCAACTCGTTTAAATAACCGACTTTGAACCCCGTATCAGCATTAAATGTTCCAACATTGTGCAAGTCCACCATGCAGGAAACCAATGCTACATCTATTCCGGAACCCATTTCCTTTTGGTTCCTTGGGAAGCTTGGGAAGAAACATTTGATTCTGAAACACCTGACATAATTATCTTAAGAAAAAAAACAAATTAAAATTAAGTTTAATATCATGAATCAAAAGGTGAACACCTTATAAAATTAAAATTAAGTTAAATATCATGAATCAAAAGCTCAACACTGTATAAAATTATAACACATGATGAATGAAAAGAAATTAAATTATAATTCAACAAGTTTAGTACAATACAAAAAATAATTCAAACACCACTAAAGTTTCACAAACTAGATACATAAAATAACAATTAACTCAAACTCATTTTGTCCCTAAACCTAACTAATTTTTAGATGCTTGCCATTCATCGAACATTTGGTTGGCTAGTTCCATCCTCCAAGTAGCCCATGCATCCGATGGATGAATATTTACGATATTCGGTTCATCGTCATCTATCACATTACTAGGTAATCGTTCTCCCACCTCCGCTTCAATAGGATCAATACTCATATGGGTTCAAATAAAATTATGGAGCAAACAACATCCAATAATGACTCTATTGTGCACCCTTACAGGATAGAATGATGGACTCTTAAGTATTCCCCATCTAAGTTTTAATAACCCAAAACATCTTTCAATAACATTACGTGCTGAGGCATGTTTCATATTAAAAAACTCTTGCGGAGTACTTGGCTGGTAACCCTGACGCCACTCATTCAAATGAAATCGTTGTCCTCTAAAAGGTGCAAGAAATCCCTCAGAATTTGTGTATCCAACATCAACTAGATAATAACAACCTATATAAAAAAAATTTTTACAATGATTAATTCCCGAAATAAAATTTGATCTTAATGAATAATTCAAAGTCCTCTAACTATCCACTTTACCATGAGGAACTTTTAGTCCATGTCTTCTACTAATGGCATCTCGAAGAACTCGTCCATCAGCAACAGAACCTTCCCAACCAGGAAGAACATAAAAAAATTGCATATCAGGTGTACAAACACCTAGCATATTTGTTGCTATGTCACCTTTTCGCGTTCGATATCTAGGTTTATCAATGGTTGGAACCCTAATCTTGATGTGGGTTCCATCAAGAGCACCTAAGAAATTCTATATCACATGATATAAAACCTTGAGTTAGAATACTAAATTTAAATCTAAATCAACTAAATTATGTATAGGCTATATATAAAACTCAGTCTAATACCTTAAACCATTTCCACCTTGTGTCAGAAGAATTAGTTGTAATTGGCTCTGCCTTTTTAAATAACACATCTTGTAAGCGTATGACAACACTTAAAACACTATGAAATGATCTGCTAACAATTTCCCCGGACCTATTAAAGTGATGCTTGATAACTAGATTTTTTAGGTGATGGGAAATGATATGTAAAAACATTGTCACTTGCTCATCAACAAGCATGTTTCTTGACGACATCAGTCACCCTAACGTTTGTAACATCTCACATAGTTATAAAAAGATAGTTCTATTCATCCTAACTTGTTCAATACAGGTCTCGTCACTAGCATATACAAGTCTTTTCACATAATCTCGTTTTGCATAAAAATCTAAAATATAAGACCTAATCTTTGGTCTATAAGTATGTAGGCTAAGACTGGCACCCGATATAAGTAAGAACCAAATCGCAATTCTACAGATTTGCAACCATATTATCAATGCAATACCAATTCTTTTATGCCTCACACTTTGTGCAATTAAAGGCAGACGAACCATTACTGCAAGATATTAAAATTAGAA
Organism: Gossypium hirsutum; assembly: GCF_007990345.1. Classification (NCBI taxonomy): domain Eukaryota; kingdom Viridiplantae; phylum Streptophyta; class Magnoliopsida; order Malvales; family Malvaceae; genus Gossypium; species Gossypium hirsutum. The sequence goes on along the minus strand of NC_053441.1, from coordinate 57,939,774 downwards.
CACACTATCAAAGAATTGAAGTTGCAATAACACACTATCAAATAAAAATAAACAATACAAATTTAGAATCTTTACGAAGCAAAAAATAGAACTTAAAATTATCTTTGCAACTTTAATTTCATTTTTTTATCAATCACCCAAAAAATAAAGAAAGAAAATATATTTAAATACATTTTGCATAAATTTTTGAGGTGAACACAATACAAATAGTCTATAGCAATTTGCATAAATTCTTCGTCTTTAGAATTAAAATTTGTAGGTATATGTATAATTGAGCTAAAATTAATTGTTGGTATATGTATAATTGAGCTAAAATTAAAATTCTATTTTAATAAATTGAATTAAAAATAAATTTATATTTATACTATTGCAGAAAAAAAAAACTATGTCATAATCATATTCTACATCAAATTAAAATTTAATGTAATTTTAGATTTATTTCAAATTTTGTTGTTTCCATATTTATTATTAATATTCATTACAATTAATTAAACAATATTTTGTTAATTAAAACTGAAGACTTTGTAATTATTAAACGGTATTTAATAATTAAATATATAATTTAATTTTTTTCATTTTAATAAATTGGAATATTAAAAATAAAAAATAAAAAATATATAATTTAATTATTTTAATTAAATATATAATTTAATTAGTTTTATGAATTTAAGTATTTTTATTTTAACCAATGCTGCATTATTTAAAAAATTGGATAATTAAAAATAAAAATATCCAACCTGTACTTGAATTACAAAAATAAACAAATGCATTATTTAGTAAATTGAAAAACAAATGCATAAAACCGATCCATAACAATTAATTTAAATCTTGAATAATAATTGAAAAATAATAGTTAAAATAAAAAAATAATAAAAATATACTGTTTTGCACTAACCATTACAATAGTCACTCAAAATTGATTTGCTAACTATTACAACCACCTAAACAAATAATCGAACAATAAATGAAACAAACAAGCTAGTCAAAATAGTTATTGCGCATTTTCTCAGTAGAAATCAGCTCTTAAAATTGATCAATCCAAATTAATCATCTGCTAACAGTTTCACTTTTATGCTTATCAAACAGTTTACTACTGTTTACTAATGTAGATGTATAGCAATATCACATTATCTCGATTAAAACAGTATCCTAACTTATTAAATATAATTCAATTATCCTTAAAAAAACAGCACACTATCAAAAAACAGTATCACTTTCATGCTTATCAAACTAGCTCAAGGAACTCATTTAAAAGAAAATAGTGCTTCCATTGTAAACTCTTTGAAAAAACCAGCACACTATCAGAAAACAGTATCACTTTGAAATGGCTCTTCACAAGTTTAAACTCTTTGAAATTCTCCGGATCTAGACAGCCTAAAAGCACATACAACTAGGTGAGCAACTTAATAGTGCTTCCATTGTACAATGTTCTTTATAAGAGCCACATAATACTAGCCTCGATCAGTCATTAAGCTAACTTCAAAAGCAAAGCTATAATTGCTCACTGCCTCAAGTCTGCAATTAAGCCTGGCATTCAATAGTTATGGAATCCGAAACAACTTGATTAGCAATCACATGATTCTAACACCATGGTAAAACACTTCAGTTGTTTTGACTTTTAGACATTTTCCTATGGTAATAATTCCATGTTTGTGTTAGTCATCCACTATCCAACATTTGATTTCAAAATCTAAAGAAGAACAGAACTATATCCTACTATACTTTCAATTAATAATCCCCAAAACAAGCAGAAACCAAAACAAATCAAGAACACTAGCAAAACAATTGTAACAATTTCCAGTTTCATCTTCTAGTCACTAACAACAAGACGCTAATATCTGGATCAGTACCAAATGAACCAACGAAAACCCCATTAACCAACAGATATAAACACACAAAAATTCAGAATTTGGTACACCCAATAAGTGAAATTTCAAGAACAATCAATCAATACTGGTAAAAGATATGGAAAAAGGCAAAAACCTTTGGATTTCGTGTATAATTCCGTGTTTGACTAAATGTTTGGATTTTGGCAATTCAACCAAGATGCAAGTAGTGAGATTCTATGAAGAACAGCCTCATTAATCCTTGGAGACTGTATAATTCTGTGTTTGACTAAATGTTGATTAGTTTTGGACACTAGAACTTGTAGCAGTTTATCTGCTAACCAGTACATCAAAAGTAAATCGTGGGCAATCAAACAAACAAAACGGTGGAACAAAATACAAATAAAAAACAAGGCAAACCCAGAAAACGAGATAAGAGCACAATCACAATGCAAAAATATTTCAAATTTTTTTCTTCAATTATCTGTAATAAACAAGAACCGAAAAAAATATTGCAATACAAAGAGTTTTAGCTTAAGGATTGAACAATTTTTCAATCACAACGCAACCCATAAAACTATTTCGCTTAAGGAAACAAATATTCTTCAATCACAACGCAACCCATAAAACTATTTAGCTTAAGGATTGAACAAATTTTTCAATCGAACATGCAATACAAACTGTCAAAGAAAAGCCCAAAGTTTAGGAGAACAGAAACAAATTTTGCCGATTTGAGCCAAAGGAAAACTAACCTGTAATGAGGAAATCGAGGAAGAGTGCGAGCTGCTAAAATACCTCTGGAAAGAAAAGGGAAATCAATTTTAAGGGAACAGTGAAAATACCTCTGGAAATTGGTTTTTCGTTCTTGATAAAATGAAGAAAATAAAAAGAAATGATGAAGAAGAACCGATGGCAGAGTAAGTGGAAGGGAAAAGAAATTACCTGTGCAAGGAAACATGGGAGAATTGAAAGCTTGATGATGAGGGCAAAAAATGGAATACAAAAGATGAAAAGAGGCGGAATACCTAATCGGTGCTGAGGGGGCGTAATGCCTATTACGCACAATGACGGCTTGTTTGGTTCGATGTAATGGGTTTACCATTACGCGCCGAATCGGTGGGCCCCACCTATTCCGGCGTTTGGTTCGCTGTAATGCCTATTACGCGCCGAATCGGTTACGTATGTATTCCTCCTTTCTTACCGATTTCTATTCCCTGCCCTTTGTTCAGTTTAGCTCCCGTTTAGCATTCTTATCTTTTCTATGCCCTGTTTTACCCTCATCTTCCCAAGCCAAAATCCACCTCCAGAACTCTCCCTCCCAACATCAAACAGGCCAGCAACCTCCACCGCTCCCGTTTCACTTTCATTTGTTGTTTTGTCGAACCAAATGCACCTGAACTGTTCTTCAAATGCAGTGAAGGGAAGTCCAAAAACAGACTTCTGTTCTTCAAATCCCAACAAGGTAAACATTTTATTTCCAAAAAAACCGTCAAGAAAACCTTTCCAATTCAATCAAGGTAAACATTGTCTGCCCTAACATTTTTCTTTCAACGTGTTTTCCCTTTTATGTTTTTAAAATGTCTATGATGGAAGATTCAACATTTCTAGAAATTGAATCATGCATTAGTTTCAGGTTTTAGAAAGTTTAAGACTTAATTCATCAAATTAGTTGAATCATGTAACTATCGTTAAAAATTGGCATCTATCTATTGCACTGCCTGCTGCATTGGCTTTGGCTGCTGATCCCATTGCTTCACTTGTTGATACAGCCTTTGTTGGCCATTTGGATACTTGTTTTTTCTTTTTTTATTATTAATACTATCATACCAAGCTTGCTTTTGTAGCTTTATCTATTAATCACACAGGTAACTATTGGCTGATAAATATTAGTTTTTTTGTGGTGAAGGGTCGGTTGAATTGGCGGCAGTTGGGGTATCTGTATCGATATTCAATCTGGTGTCGAGATTGTTTAATGTTCCTTTACTTAATATCACAACATCCTTTGTTGCTGAAGAGCAAGCATTGATTAGTAAAAGCAAGGATGGTAATTTTCAGTGAAAAGATTATACAATAACTGCAATACTTCATGAAAACGATCGTTTGGTTGAACTTTTAATTGACTCTGGGGTTTGGTATAATTAAGATGGTGAATTTGAGCATCAAGGTAAGAAAGTTCTTCCCTTCCTTAGCACTTGCTGCTGGACTTGGCATTGCAGAAGCGGTTGTACTCTCAGTTGGCTCGGGTTTCTTAATGAATATCATGGGTATACCTATGGTATGTCAGGATAACTAATGATGTATTTGTAATTATATTTTGGAATTGTAATGCTTTAATTTCTTATATCTTATTACTTTTATTTTTCATAGGATTCGTCGATGCGTGGACCAGCGGAGCAGTTTCTGACATGGAGAGCCTTTGGTGCCCCACCAGTCGTAATTGCACTTGCTGCTCAAGGCACTTTTCGTGGATTTAAGGATACAAAGACACCTTTGTATGCCATTGGCAAGTATTACAGCATGCCTTATGTTTCAAGTTCCCTCAAGGGGTCTCTTTGCTGTTTATAGATAATTTCTTGCTTGAACTAACAGGTGCAGGCACCTTACTAAATGCAATATTGGATGTAATCTTGATATTTCCCTTTGGTTTTGGCGTTGGTGGTGCTGCAGTTGCTACTGTGATTTCTGAGTACGTCAATAATGTGGTAAACTTAATAATTCTAGTGTATTTGCCTCATAACATTTCTGCTAATTTTGGATGTTCTATTCATTTTTTTTATTTTTATTTTTTGAAACTAGATATCTGATTGCTATTATACTTCTGTGGGAGTTGAATGGGAAAGTTGAACTGATCTCTCCTAAAATTGACTGGAGTAAAGTTTCCCTCTACTTAAAATCTGGTACATTTCTTGCTGATCTTAAGTATTACTTTCAGTATCTGCTTATTTTTTCTTATAGTTAAGCTTCATAAAATGAAAATAACAACAAACAATTGAATTTTAGTATTGAAATTGTGATGGTACCTGCAGGTGGACTACTTATTGGTAGGAACAATAGCCACTCTTGGAACTCTCACACTTGCAACATCACTGGCAGCTAGGCAGGGCCCTATTCCTATGGCTGGTCATCAGATTTGTGTACAAATTTGGTTGGCTGTATCTTTGTTAACTGATGCTTTAGCACTCTCTGGTCAGGTAGCATGTCCTTTGGTTTTTCATTTGGAAGACCCCAAATGTAGGATGTTTATGACAATACCATATAAAGTAGCACCAAATGAAACCTGTTGGATGTATTTTTGGTTTCTGTTACAGGCTCTTCTTGCAACTAATTACTCCCAAGCGAATTACCAACAAGCTCGCAAAGTGATTTACAGTGTTCTAAAGGTTTATAAAAGCTAGTTGTCCGATTCTTCGAAATTGAGAATTTTATTAAATTATATATTTATTATTAAGAATTTTATTAAATTATATATTTTAATTAATATATATTTAATAATAATTATGTTAAAATATGATTAAATTATTTATTATTGATATTACAAAATTGAATCTAGAGATCCGTTTCCCAGTCTTGACTTGAGCAACTTACTGCCAATCTTCCTCCAAAGTAGTTTCCTAATCAAATTGGCTTTATGTTTAATAATGAGAGTTTGCTATTGGTTTTTCTTGTTAGAGATCTGTGTGTTTGTTATAGTTGGTTATAGGTAAAATGTAGGGACGAATTGAAAGAGAGTAGAATGAGTGTGCTTGAGGTTATTATTGTTGGATTGAGAGAAAACTAATAGCTGACAAGGTCTATGAATCTTATGGTGCAAAGGCAATGTGTTTGGCTTCAGCATATATGGAGTATATAACTGGGCTTCATTTTGACTGTCCTTATGGTAATTGATATTTGCTTTGATTGCAGGATGATTCTTTGCAAAGACTAAGCATGGAGTGGCAGCTTTCGCTGGTGTGAATTGAAGGCTTATGAGGGGATTCTTGCACCATATGATAAGACAAGAGAATGGTTATTCCTGATGCTTTCAAGTTTTACAGTAGTTGGTTTCTTTTGTGGAATTTAGAATTTCGTTTTCTTACTTGCTTCTGTGGATAGTTAGTCATGCTCAATGTTTTTAAAATTGGTGGAGAAAATAACATTAGCCTGGAGTAAATATGAAATATAACATTGAACGCTTTTATGTAGGTTATTTTCAAGTTTTGTTTTTGGCTGTTCATAATTCTGAATTCTCTTCACGAACATTGGTGTTGCCTTGGATATTATATAAGTTTCTGTTTCTGATTGTTGGTATGCTCGACTATGAAATGGTTCCTATTAGCACAAAGGAGTGCATAATGAATTAGACTTCCTTCCTGTCATTTAAACTAAATATTCTTTATTGCTTACTAACTGAGCATGTTGTTTTCTAATTATGCCGTTTTCAAGGTATTCATTTTCATTTTCTTTTATTCCTGGAAAACCCCTTTTCTCTCCTTTGCTTCTTCTTATCAAGATTCGGCAATATATATCAGTTTGAGGGCTCATAAGGTTTCTGCAATTAAGCTGTAGGTTAAAGGGTTGGACTGGTACTTGGCTAATGGCAAATACAAAATGCAGGACCAAGATCGCGAGCTACCCATTGGAAGCAAACAGTCCTATATCTAGAGGATGTGTTAACCATCTGTGAAGGGGAGACAATAATTGGGAGCATGACTGTTGCACCAAACAAGAAGAATCCCCGAGACGTTGATATAATGGTTAAATATTCATTGAGCGGACGACGTTGTGTGGTTTCGAGAGTTCAATTCTATAAGATGCGCTGATTTTGTTGCAGAGTATTTCATCACCACTACTAGCTGTAGGATACCTTGTTTGCATGTTCCTCAAATGTTTCACCAACATTTTTTTAATTCCTTTTCTACTTTCTTTTTTCTCGAAAGGTTTTCCCTGAGAAAGAAAAACACATAAGATGCATGTACTTCATTAACTCAATCCAACTGTTTTCTTCTCATGTATGCTTCATATTGAGTCTTGTGTTTTGTGCTGATGTGAGGGAGCATATATACAAATGACATTGGATGTATGACATAGGACTAAATAGATTTTGAGCTTTGACAAGCTGCTTATAAGCATTGTTTCTTATAGAAGAAACACATTATTGGAGAAAGCTTTTGAATCTCCCAACTATTGGATTTGGGTTTCTTTTTGACAATTTGTTTATTGTGCTTTTGTTTAGATGATGAGAAAGGAAAGTCAAGAATTATATTTACTCGTTAAGTTAAATGAAGATATTTGTAATTTAAAAAAATAAAAATTCAATATAAATTTAAAATAAGAGTTTAACTAAAAAATAAGAGTTAGTGGCAAAAATTAATAAAATTTAAATTTTAGTGGTAAAATTCAATAACATAAAAATTAAGTTACAAATTTACTCATTTTTAAAAAAATAACGGCAAATATAAATAAAAATAAAGTACAGTGACAAATTTCAATATTTATCTATAGTATGATGATAAATTATATATTTTTATTAACTTATATTTAATAATAATTATGTTAAATTATATTTTATAGTATTATATATTATGATTTTAGAAAATTCATATAAGAATATTTAATATTAAGAATTTTATTAAATCATATAGTTTAATTAAAATATATTTAATATTAATTATTTCAAATTATATTTTATAGTATCATATATTATGATTTGAGTAAATTCATATAAGAATATTGATTATTAAGAATTTTATTATAAATTATATATTTTAATTAAAATATATTTAATAATAATTATGTTAAAATATGATTAAATTATTTATTACTGATAATAATAATCTTATTAAAATTTAAATAACAATAACAATAATCATTTACCAAAACAATTTTATGCTAAGGGTATTCTAGTCATTTTAGTTTTTTCCATTATGCTATTACACCTCTATTCCATTCAACCAAACACAAGATTACTATTACGCCTCTATTCCATTACATTCAACCAAACAGTGGATTAGCTATTACACCTCTAATCCAATACACCTCTAATCCCAATACACCTCTAATCCAATACACCTCTAATCCAATACAGCGAACCAAACGCACCCTGAGGGTAATAGGCCAGTAACTGATTCGGGGGGAATACGTTTACAGCGAACCAAACAGCCGTTTCGTTGGTGGGCCCGCTGCATAGGGGGAATACGCATGCATTCCCCCCAACCAAACGCCCTCTTAGAAAATAAAGATCAAAAAATAAAACTAAGATTTTTGACAAAACTTACAATTATTTGTATTGGTCTAATGTTGGGCACATTAAAAGCATTCTTCATTGTTAACTTCAATTGAATCTCATTTCTTACTGATAACACTCTAGAATAACGTATTTTTATGTATTAATTATATATTTATTCTGAGTATGATCCTGCTAATTTGAGCTATTTATGATCTTTTATCTCATAGGGACTAAATTTGAGGGAAAAGCAAAATTAAGGGCCAAAAGTGTGAATTTAGGATTAAAATGGGCCAATGTGCGACTCAAAGAAAAGTTGGTGCCAAAAGTACAAGCATGGAGGACACAAGGGTTGAAATGTAAAAAGAAGAGATTTTATTCTATCAAACTCTATTTTAATTATATTAGGATAATTAATACAAAGATGATTATTAAGGATTATCTAAGTGGATAGAAGCAAAGCCTACTCACAATGATAATGCCAAAACTGCTATGGAGTTTTTAAAACGAGCTATTTTTTCCAAGTTTGGCACACCTCGAGCCCTAATCAGTGATCGTGGCACCCACTTTTACAATAAGGTCATGGAGGCACTGTTGGTAAACTACGGAGTCTACCACCGTATAGCTACGGCTTACCATCCTCAAACGAACGATCAAGCCGAGGTTTCGAACAGGAAAATCAAGACTATTTTGGAGAAAACAGTTCGTCCTAGCAGAAAGGATTGGATCCTTCGGCTAAATGACGCACTTTGGGCCTATCGGACTGCGTATAAGGGACCGATTGGTATGACCCCGTATTGACTTGTTTTTGGTAAAGCTTGCCATCTTTCGGTCGAATTGGAACAGAAAGCCTATTGGGCCGTTCGACAATGTAACATGGAGTTAGAACCCATAGGAAAGGCAAGGAAATTAGACATCCAAGAGTTAGAAGAAATTCGCAATGATGCCAACGAGAATGTTCACATTTATAAAGATAAGACAAAGTTGTTTCACGATAAGAGAATAGCTCAGAAGCATTTTTCGGTAGACAAAAAGTTTTACTTTATAACTCCGTGTTGAAGTTTTTCCCAGGTAAGTTTCGATCACGATGGTAGGGACTTTTTATTGTTACTGAAGTGTTCACACATGGAGTGATTGAAATAGAGAGTAAAGAATCTGGAAAGCGGTTCATAGTTAATGGCTAGCGGTTGAAGCCATTTTATGAGAATTTTCAAGCCCACACGGTTGAGAAAATCCATTTGGAACCACCATAGAACCAATAACGGCGTCGAGCTAACGACGTTAAACAAGCGCTTGTTGGGAGGCAACCCAATTTTTATTTTTATTATTTTTTCTTTACTTTACTTTATTTTATTATTTATTACTTATTTGGATATTAATAAATTTTTCTTCTTTTACTTAGATAAAACAGAGCGAGAATACAAAGAAAACCGTTGAGCAACGCTTAGAGCGCATTGAGGCCCGACTTGAAACCTTTGGCCAGCAACTGACCGAGCTCATTGCCATCATATGCGATCGACAGTAACAACACAGGGAGTTTTTCTAAACTTTTGTACCTATTTATTTCATTCGTCCACATTGAGGAGAATGTGCTTTCAGTAGGGGGAGGTACTCTTCGTTATTACTATCATTTTCTGCTGTGATTTTGGTTATTGTTGTTGTTGTTGTGATTATTTTTGGCTGGTGTTGCTGCTTGAGGCTTTATTTTGTCCATATTTTTTTTTAGAATCTCCTGCCTCTTTTCATGCCCAAGATTTTTACTAAGAATTACCTACTGTTTCACCTACAAGCATGATTCTTGTTTCCTGAGAAAATTACGAATTTTCCATAATTGATGCCATCTCCACTGTTTTATTCTTATTATAATAAAAATAATTGTGATTTATAAAGTTAACTTTATCTTGCTTTTCGTAAAATTGATCAAGTTTAATACAAAGTGGACACTTAATATGTTTGCATGCTAAAATATGTTGATGACTATTATGGTAATTACTGAAACTTATTTTTGACACTTGATTATTTTTTTCTCTAAAGTCCTCATAAAAAAAGTTATTATTATAATGTCGTTTAATGTTTCCGTGGTTATGAGTGTAGCTTAAAAACGTGACTGACTGAGTAACCGGAGTAGGGTGCTTGGGTTGTTATCCTATTTTGTGTCAAAAGGTTGTGTGACGCGTTAGGTAAAACTCCGCTAACCGGAATTAATTTTTAAGAACATGTTGGGCTGAGTAACCGGGGTGGGGTGCTTGGCTGTCATCTCTCTTCGCGTCAAAAGGTTCGATGTGTTCTTATGAAAAAATTATAATAAATTAGGAGTCTGTTGGGTTGAGTAACCGGGGTAGGGTGCTTGGCTGTCATCTCTCTTCGCGTCAAAAGGTTCTGTATATTCCTAAAGCATAATAAAAAAAAAGAAGAAAAAAAAGAAAAAAATATAATTTGGGGACTAAAGGAGGAAACAAATAGAGTGTCTTGGTAGGTTTGGTAATTTACCTAATTTTCATTAAATAATTCTAGTCGATTCTAATTTTTGTGTGTATTAATTGGAAAACTTTTTCTGTTTTACTTAAAGCAAGCTTAGGGTTCTCTTTATTTTTCATATGCATTTTTTACTGATTTTTATAAAACTTTGGAGTGGTATTTCTTTTATGGCAGAATCTAACTTTCAAGTAGATAGGAATCATACTTGAGGGCAAGCATGGGCTAAGTAGGGGGAATTTGATAACACTCTAGAATAACGTATTTTTATATATTAATTATATATTTATTCTGAGTGTGATCCTGCTAATTTGAGCTATTTATGATCTTTTCTCTCATAGGGACTAAATTTGAGGCAAAAGCAAAAATAAGAGCCAAAAGTGTGAATTTAGAGATAAAATGGGCTAATGTGCGACACAAAGAAAAGTCGGTGCCAAAAGTGCAAGCATGGAGGACACAAAGGTTGAAATGCAAAAAGAAGAGATTTTATTCTATCAAACTCTATTTTAATAAATTGTCAATCTTCTAAATATGGCAAGTTGTTTTGTCATACTGGTTGGGGTAGTGGGCAATTCCCATAACACACTGCGACAACTTCGAATATTTCATTATTCAAAATCCAAAATGAAAAAACAAATCCAATCTTTTTTTTCTCATTTCTCATAATGAAAAATATTTTTCCTAATTTTCACTCACTTATCTATATATATATTTTAAATTTTATCTATTTTTATTTAATTTTCAAATTTATGTATTTTTAAGATTTTCTAATTTAAAAAAACTCAATTTTTTTATCGTTTTATATAGAATTATAGCCAAATTGATAGTCTGGTCACATTTGGTAGGCTTGATGTAAAAGAGGAGTGTTATGTTAAATAACACTCAACTCTCAAATGATGGATAAAAGATAGATGCTACTACATCAAATTGTTTGGTTGTTGAAAATTGGATATATATTACTCTTCTTACCATGTGTTGTTCGATACAATATTAAGGGTAAGGGGTGGGGTAACACGGTAATTTGCACTTGTTAATCTTCTTACCATGTATTTTCTATGAGTTAAAACATAAGTGTTATTTATTAATTTATCATCTTACCCTTAACATCTTTTTTTTTATATAGTTTAAAATAAAATATAAAATATTAGTATTAAAAAAATATTTACATTAAAATATAATAAAATAACAAAATAAAAATATTATAACATTTAATTTTTATGAAATATTAAAATAATAAAATAAAATAATTATTTTTTTACAAATAATATATTAATATTATTACTTTTTTAAAATAATAAAATAATAAAAATATTTATATATTAATGTATATAAATAAAAATATTAAAATATATGTTTTTATATTAATATATAAATATAAATATTAAAATGCATAATTTTAATATTAGTTTAATAAACCCGAACATGAACATAAAGAGGAAGTAGAGAATAACAAAAAATAAAATTAAATATTTATATAATTTTATATTAAATATATAAAATAATAAAACATTACTTTTTAAAAAAAATAACTAGATTTTTTAAAAGGAAAAATAACTAGTTTTATCCGATAGGGTTTCTAATTTTCTTTATAAAAGTTTAGTTGGTTAATGTAAAAATTAATTGTAAATTAAAATTTATTAATTATAAAAATTAAAATTTTCTCAAAATATAAGTTAATGTGTGAGTTAATTTGTAGATCAATCACTTTAAATAAATTATTTAAATATAAAAATTTACTGATTTTGAAAAGTTTATACTCTATTTTGATATTCGTTGACAAATCCGTCCAACTATTATTCATTTCGTAGTTCTTGAAGTCTAAAGTTGACAATAAATTACGGTTACTTAAGTGTTCTAAATAGATATAAGTCAAATTTAAGGCTGTAAATAAATAGTTTATGAGTTGGATTTTTATTTATTTATATTCTTTCGTTAAGTTAAATAAATCAACATTAATAAAAATTTAAAATTTATTTATTAAATTAACCTAATATAGTTGAAACATATCCAAACTAATTACCTTCATGCTAGTTTAAAATTGGTTTAGTAAATCATTTAAAGTCAACTATTGTTTAATTATATAATTAATACTATTATTGTTTATGTGTTTCTTTTATTTATTTATAATTTGTTTATTATTATTTATGTTTGTTTATTTATATCTTAAAAAAATAAGAAAGGTGTTACTTATATAATTAAATGAATACATTTAACCTAAAATAGTAATATCACAATGAGATATGTAAGATATTATGCCTTAATTCAAATCGCGAACATGAATTTTATCTCAAAAAAATATTGTATTAAATTGAAACATGTAAGTAAGACGAGGTACTTACAAATGCAATTAAGGAGAGCTTAAAATGGAGTTTGAGTAACAATTCGAATGAGCCTATCAAATACTTCTTTTGTAGGGATCTAATTCACTGTTTCAATAAAAAACATAACAAATAAATGATAAGATAAATTATTGTATTTAGCTATGTGTATTTCATGTTTTTTTTAATTTTTAAATTATTTATTGACGTAACATATAAGACAAATATTGTCATATTAACATGAAGTATACATGGAGCTTAAAAATAATTTAAGTTTTTTTTTAAAAATTAATAGCTAAATTTAGTTTTTAAAAAAATAAAAGTCAAATTGATAAGAGAATATAAATATTAATAACTAAATCTAATATTATATTAAAAGTTGAGATGGTTATTTTGAGAAACACTCTGAATACAATGCCATTGTAATGTGATTATGTAATAGTTAATTTGTATTCCTTGATTTTTTTATTCATTCTTAAATAAAATCAAATATATCTTTACCAAATAAATAAAAAATATGCATTAAAAGGTTCATATTTTAGGGGTTTTGATTTTTATACTTAAAAAATATAAATGGTTATACTTATTATATTAACACTTTTTCCATTGTCAATACTAATTAAAACTCAACCATCTCTATTTTAGAAGCAAATTATTATTAATTTAATAAACATATGATATATATTAAGCAATTTTTTTCTGAAAAACAAAATATTTAACAAATTTTAAATAAAATTTGATAAAAATACTATTTTTAAAAACCTTTATTTTTTTCCAATTACGGAAACAATCTCAAAATTTGTGAAAATATAAGAATGATTTATGGAAGCACTTTATATGGAAGCATTAGTCTCCCAATAAAACGAGATTTATGTACTAATGGAACAATATTGCCTTTTAACTTTAGAGAAGTCCAATTATTGGCAATCGTTGGCAATTATTATACCCCATAAAGACTATGCCAAGCAACCCTCGCCAAAGAAAAACAGTACTTAATAAGGAAGGCCATCAAATCTTAAACAAATTTCCTAAGAAGACTAGCACTTGTGTTCATCATTTCCAATAGCAACTCCTCAACACAAAAACTATGCCTTGACTAGTTACATTAAATCAACTCAGACACCCATAAATCTAATCAACCATGACCCTAGTTTAAATTTAACCTCAACACAAAACTATGCCTTGTACAGGTCTACAATGAGAATTAATCTGTATATGAAAATTTGAATAGTTAAAGATGCTTTGTAGGAGAATGAATACCAGAATGAAACTGAGCTGCTTGTAGTCCTCCTCCAGGTGAGATATTTAAAACCCCGACTCTTGCTCCAATCTATTAAATTTAAATATATTTGTCGAAATCAATTTTATTTTGAAAAAAACAAAATTAGTTGTCGATGAAAATTGGAGTCGCCACCAATCTTTTATTAAGGTGTGATTGGACCACCTAAAAATGAATTTGGTCTACAATTTTTTAGAAAAACGGGTTCGGAAGTCAGTTACGTACGAGAAAGGATTAGCACCCCGTAACGCCCAAAAATTGGTACCAAGTTGATTAATTAATGTCTTAATGTTGAGAGTTGAAAAATACGATCCTTTATTAAATTAAGTTGTTTATTAAGACTCTCTCATTTTGGAGCAGAAAACATCACACCCAATACGTTAGGGCAAGATTTTTTATTTCTTCAAGATGAGTTTGTCCAAAAGATTTGTGTGATAAAATTTAAAAGAATATCCAATTGTTTAAGATTTATGACGAAACCACAGCCCAATACGTTAGGGCACAATTTCTCAACCTCCCAAACATTGAATATTTCCTTTTTTAATATATATACATTTTTAAAAAATCCTTGCCTCGGGAAATCAATACGTCACATCCAATGCATTAGGACACAACATATTAAATTCCCAACAACAAGTTTTTCATTTTTATTTTTGATCAAAGAGCAATTCTCGATTGTTAGATTTAACGAAGAAAATCGAAACCCAATACGTTAGGGCTCAATTTTCTTGAAAATCCTAAATACGAGTCTTATCTCTATTTTGAAAAGTTCTATTTTTAAATTCAAGTAAAAAGATGATGTAATGTTATATTGAATGCATGAATAAATGCCTCTTTAACAAATATCAATAATAAATACAACAATTGTATAGAAATAATATAAACAAATAAATAAACGAAATTAATATACAAAAAAAACAATAATCCATGATATGCAAAGTATCAAATAAATGAACAAAATATAAATGAAAACATAAATCAATAAACAAATGAAGGAAATAAAAAATAAAAAAATACAAAATATATACATTGAAATTATGAAGAATAAAAGACAAACATATGATTTACATATAAAATTTTGGATTATAAATTTATACAAACAAAATACATAATACAATAAAGAAAAATATATAAATATATACATATAAATTATAAAATATGCATTAAAAATATAAGTATGTATTTAAGCATTTTCGAAAATAAGAAACATAGATATATATGTATATATATATATATAAATATAAAAAAATATTCATTAGAAAAAAATATATAAATACATACATGTACATATATAAAAAAATAATTATCTACATTTATATATAGATTATAAAAAAGATAATTACATATATATAAAAACAAAAAATAATAATTACATATATTGAAATTAATTAATTTAGAAAAATATATATAAAGAAATTATGAAGAATAATATAAGAAAACATATGTATATACATATTCATCAAAGTAAAAAAATATAAAAGTGTATATATATGCATATAAAAGTTAGGAAATAAAAAATGTATATGTATATAAAATGTAAATGTATATATATGAATATAAAAGTTATGAAAATAGAATAATAATAAAATATATATATAATATATGCATGTGTTTATAAAAGTTTTTTTAAACAAATGTATGTATATATATTATTGTAAAAAAATATGCGCACGTATATATATAGTAATAATAATAATAATAATAACAATAATAATAATAACTTAATAACAAGAAAATCAAATTTAATAAAAATAAATAATAAATTAAAAAAAGACTAAATTGAGCTTTGACATAAATTCTAGGCCTAAATCTGCAAATAAATGAAGTCGAAAGGACCCTATTGAACACGCCAAAGAAAATAAAAACGCAAGAGAAAGAGAAATTTGAGGGAATACTCTTAAGAATTATTATTACTCCAAACTTCCGTCCTCTACAATGAAGGGAGAGGCCTCTATTTATAGTTGAGCCTCCCCAAATCCAACGGTACAGATCAATTACATCAACGACTAAGATTAAAGGGTATCTACAAATTAAATCTCTAAGATTACAAAATCATATCTTCTAAGATTGCATATCATATCTAAGATTGCATATATCATATCTAAGATTGCACTTCCTTGAAGATTATGTTTCCATAAGCTTGTAGATGGACCTTCTACCTTTTTAAGTAATGGACCATTCCGATCGGGCCAAATGATATAATTTTGTACTGGACTTAGACTTTATTTTATTATTGTCAGCCAGGGCTAAAATTGGGTATTACAGCTGCCCCTCTTTGCACGTTGTCGTGTAACAGGAACGGAGCAAAGACTTTAAAAATGGCCAATTTTTGCCCGGTCACGTTGGATTTTGGTGCTGTTATTCTTCAAGCAGCCACATTCCATCCTACTGCATCTTCAAAGGTATAGGAACTAGTGCTTCAATCTACTCCACTGCAACTTCAGGGAGATAAGACTTATAGCTTCAACTTGATCTGCTGTCACTTAAAGATGAATTTGATGTGATCTGCTCTGCCACAATCTCAGCGAGATAAAATCCATCATTCTAATCCACTCCATTACAACTTTAGGGAGATAGGATTTGTTCATTCAGTCTGCTCCACTGCAATTTTAGGGGGATAAGACCTTCTTACTCAGTCTGCTCCACAGCAACTTCAGGAAGATAAGACCCGATGTGATCTACTCTACTGCAACTTCAGAGAGATAAGATCTGTAGTTTTAATCCGCTCCACGGCAACTTCAGGGAGATAGGACTATTGGCTTTAATCTGCTCCACTGCAATGCCAAAGAGATAGGATTAGCTGCCCTCAGCTTTAATCCGCTCCACTTCAGCTAATCCAAGCCTTAACGCTAGGAAGATAAGATTCGCCGTCGTGGCTTCAATCTGCTCCGTTACAACGCTAGGGAAATAAGATTCGTCGTTGTGGCTTCAATCTTTTTCATTGCAATATCAAGGCAATAAGACTGATGTCTTCGATCTGCTCACTGCCAGTACAGGAAGGCAAGATCTGCTATTTTCAACCTACTCCACTGCTACTCAGGGAGACAAGGCCGGATTTTTCGATCTGCTTCACTGCCGGTACAAGAAGGCAAGATCTACTATCTTCAGTCTACTCCACTGCAACCTAGGGAGGCAAGACTGGCGTCTTCGATCTGCTTCGCTGTCAGTACAGGAAGCCAAGATCTACTATTTTCAACCTGCTCTGCTGCAACCCAGGGAGGCAAGGCTGGTGTATTTGATCTGCTTTACTGCTGGTACAGGAAGGCAAGATCTGCTATCTTCAGTCTGCTACACTGCAACCTAGGGAGGCAAGACTGGTGTCTTCGATCTGCTTCGTTGTCAGTACAGGAAGGCAAGATCTGCTATTTTCAACCTGCTCCGCTGCAACCTAGGGAGGCAAGGCTGGTGTCCTTGATCTGCTTCGCTGTTTGTATAGGAAGGTAAGATTTGCTATCTTCAGTCTAATCCACTGCAACCTAGGGAGGCAAGACTGGTGTCTTCGATCTGCTTCGCTGTCAGTACAAGAAGGCAAGATCTGCTATCTTCAGTCTGCTCTACTGTAAACTAGGGAGGCAAAACTAGTGTCTTCGATCTGCTTCGCTATCAGTACAGGAAGGCAAGATCTGCTATTTTCAACCTGCTCCACTGTAACCCAGGGAGGCAAGACTGGTGTCTTTGATCTGCTTCGCTGCCGGTACAGGAAGGCAAGATCTGCTATCTTCAATGATCTGTTCTCTGGGGAATATGACCTGTATAATGCATTTTATGAACTTAATTATGCCTAGAGATTAGGATGTCATGATCAGAATGAATCAAATGCTCCTAACTAGACGTGTATGAATGATGTTTGCGTGAATGCAGAGTTTTTTTTTTTGAGAATGATCCTTTTTAATGCTTAGGTTGTCATTGGTCGCTGTTCATTAAGGCTTTAATGTCGACACGTCAGAACGCCATTTTATTCGATTGGTATTTCCAAAGAAATACTGACAAATTGCCCCCACTGTAATCCTCTAAATTCAATCAACTGGGACATAAAATTCGTACCATCTTCCTCCCACTGATACCCAAGGGCAAAAAGATCTAGCCTTTTCTCAATCCTTTGCTATACAATTTAAGGATATAGAATGTGAAATTCTTTGGTCCTTTACACCATTCACAGGGTGTCATACCAAATGCCTATGCATAAATGAAAGATTCTCTTCTCCGAGAAAACCTCTTCTTATCACTTGGTGATCATTGGTTATTTGTTCATTGAAGCCTTGTCACCAACACGACATCTTGTCATTTTGTTCAATCAATGTTTGGACAACAAAATCTGATAGGATAGTCTTAATTTAGACTTTTCCTTCTTAGACATTTCAACCTTTAAACTTGGTGTGTTCTAAACAATAGTCCTGTTTCAGGCTCCTGTATTATTTAGAAACTTCTAGAGTAATATGCAAAACCTCCATTGTGAAAGTTTTATTAGTCCATTAATTATAATTCCAATGCAACATGCTTGCAAAAAGGTCCTAACAATGGATGAGAATACAATTGGTTCTGAGCATAGCTCGAAAGGAATAGATTATCAAAAATAGTAAACAAAGAAATTGATTGGGAATATGTATCTTGGAAAAGAATGAAGTATTCTAAGAACAATAAATTCAATAGTATAAAAAATTAGGTGCCCCAGATATTGCAGCTTGAGCTTCTCTATACAAAATTTTTTAGTTTGACATGTGTTTAGGAGATCTACAGTACTCTGTCGATGTCCCAAGATGTTGTCTACCCTTTCCTGTTGCTTCAAGATCATCATATGCCCCAATCTGATCAAAATTTGAACTGCTCTGATCACCTCATACCCCATTCTGATCAATATTTGAGCCGCCATTTTTGGGTTTTCAACTTAAATCCCCTTTGGTCTCAAGGCGCCCTTTGCGGGTTTTCACCTTGGCCTCTCCATTTTCTTTCTCTCTTTTTTTTGCTCTTTTTTTTATATTTTGAAATATTTTTGATTGAATCTGAACTCATAGGATTAGGCATGTCCTTGTTATCCTTTTTGATCAAAATCAATGTTTTCCAAATAAGGCCTTCCACATAAGGTCCTTCCCAGCTTGGGATGAAGTTCTTTTTGTATAGGAAGGATCTTCTTCAATACCAAGTCCCCCTCAAGGAATTCTCTAGGACGGACCTTTTTTGTGAACTTGCATCATTTGCTTTTGGCGCATTTGACCATGATGGACAACTTTGAACATTCCTCTTCAATCAGAATTGGATTCAAAAACTCAGAGAGAAAGAATTTTGTCTTCAATAGGCCAAACCGCGATGGGCCCAAAAGAAAGGCATTGCCCCGGCAGAGTTTTTTTTTGCGCCATCTTTTTTTTGGGCGATATGGCATTAATCGTGAACAGACTGCAAACTTTTGATATTGTGCCATTGTTCTAATTTAGTACATTGTCAGATATGATCCTTTTGGCGTTCCATACTGACATATTACTTTTCACGAATTTGCTAACTGTCGACTTTGTGACATTGGCATATGAAGCAGCTTCCATTCATTTAGTAAAGTAACTGACGATCACAAAGATGAATCAATGATCGTCAGACTCATTTGGCGAGATCGACCAAATGACCTTCATGCCCCATATAAGGAGAAGTCATGTATCCCAATGATTCTTTGCAGGGTAAGATCCTTTTCTCGACTTGTTCTACCATCCTTAACAAGTCCGGAAATATGCTACAATCTATGTCATCTTCAAAGTCATGAAATCCCTCTAAACACATGCCTCGCTCAAAAGGAAATTCTGAGCCTGTAGCAGCGTCACTCATGTTATTGATATTTAGGGACCCAATACAAAAGAATGTATTTATGAATAACTATTTGTACAATATAATTATAAATGAAAGAATGATGTGGAAGAAAATCCAAAAGAATGAAAGAATAATTATTTCAAAAAGAATGAAAAAATATTGGCTCAAAAATGAATGCAAAGATGTATTTTATTAGAATAATGATGTTTAGACATGAGCCTATTTCACAAAGGAATTTCTATCATTTTTAGGCTAAAAACAACAAAAATGTTCTGAACATTACTCTAAATAAGCTCTAAAAACTATAGGGATTTCTTCCACAGTTCAATTACTTAGAACACTCCCAGATTTATAAGGGCGGATATCTAACAAGATCCCCCTTTCATTTGTCTTCCTATATGTCATTGATGTGAACACTTCCCAACATCTCTTCATATATTGCATTCACCCCATTGTCAATCATGATTGGGTAGTGAATTTTCTGCCTTAAATGAGCCATCTAACTTGTCAATACTCATGTTGATGAATTTTTCAACTAGCTTTTTGAAGGTAATGCAATTCTCTATTGAGTGTCCCGTCATTCCTGCATGATAATCGCATTGTGCACTTGCGTCGTACCATTTAGGATACGAAGGCCCGAGAAAAAATTCATAAACCCGGCTCGGCCCGTTTTTTAAATAAATACCAAAAAATTATTTTTAAAATTAAAAAAAATTAAAAAAGTATTTTAAAAATATTTTAAAATTAAAAAAATTAAAAAAGTATTTTAAAAAAATTTTAAAATTAAAAAAATTAAAAAAAAAGTATTTTAAAAATTAAAAAAATAAAAAATATTTATGCATGGCCAAAAAAGTGGTGCCCGAGGCCCGGCCCGTTTTTTTATTGGGCCTCATTTTTTTGCCCAAGCCCATATTTCGGGCCTATATTTTTACTCAAACCCTCCCATATTTCGGGCGGGCCGTCGGGCCGGGCCAGGCCGCCCGGCCCATGAGCACCTCTATGCTATACAATGCAATAATAAATATTTCCATGTCATAATATAAATAAATGAATAAGCGAAACTAACATATATAAAAGAAATAACCAACGACATGCAAGAATATCAAATAAAGGAACAAAATATAAATGAAAACATATAAGTCAATAAACAAATGAAAGAAATAAAAAAATAAACAGCACATAATATATATACATTGAAATTAAAAGACATTCACATAACCTACATATGAAATTTTGGGTTAAAATTTATATAAACAAAATATAATGTATTTACAAAAATAAAGGAAAAAAATATAAAGTAAAAAAAACATGCATTCGCGTTTTTAAAAAAAATATATATATATCCATATATATATAAATATAAATATAAAAAATATTTAAAAATATTAATATGTATACATACATATATATATATATACAAGAATAAGTATACATACATAAATTATAAAAAATAATCACATAAAATAAAAAATAATTACATTACATTAAAAAAAATATGCGTATGCATTTATAAATATGTACAAAAAAATACATACATAAATTTAAATAAAATAATTAAATATGAGAAAAATACAAAATGAAAATTAATTAATATATAAAAAATATAAAGGGACTAATTTGAACTGTAAATAAAAAATCTGGGGCAAATCCGCAAATAATTAAGGGTAAAAGGACTAAATTGAACGCGTGAATTACACAGAGGGGCTGGAAAGGCAACTTTCCCTTCTCCTCAAAACGACGTCGTTCACATTAGGACGAAATTGAAAACAGTAATAAATTAAAGGGTAAATTAAGAAAATAAAAAAAACTTAATTGTAAAAAAATAAAAAGGCGGAGGGGTTAAAAGCGCAATTTACCCCTCCTCTCAAAAACACGCGGATCCTAGGCTGGGTCGGGTCGAAATCGGGTTGGCCTCCCGAAAGCGACGCCGTTTTAGGCATTTGGGGGCTCTCTAAAACGGTACCGTTTTGCTACCTTATAAATACCCCAATCTTTCCAAAAAATCATTTCAAAACCAAATTAAAAAAAAATCAGAACCCCAAAAAAAACTCTCTCCCCTTAGTCCGTCCGACTAGGGGTCCGGGTATCAGCCGGTCACCGGCCACCGCGCCGATCGCCGATCTCCGGCGCCGGCACCGCCGTCTGCGGTGGCCGAAAAAAGAGAAAATATCCTATTCAAATTTTTTGAAGCCCCTGATCCTAAATCTGGGTTCAAATCGCTTAAAATTCCAACAGAAAGCCTCGAAGAATCACGAAACCTTTCGGTTCCGGCCACTGATCCTCGGGAATGGCTCCCTCGGCCGTTTCACGGCGATTTGGGCACCTTCAAAAGGTTACCTCTTTCCTTTTACTTGTTTTTATTTGTATAAAAGTAAATAAAACAATATACATAAAAAAACTGTAGATATCAACCTTTGAAACGATTGTATTGCTCTTGGTATTGGGTTTGCTGCTTTCAGTTGTGGAAATAGTTATTTTTATTGATTTCGAATTCCAGATCCGTATTACAGTATTTCTATGTCCTTTTATAGCCGAATGAAAATAAAACAACAAATAGAAACAAGAAATCTGCTTGATTTGATTTGGTTCGATTTGATTTTCTTTCCTTTCTTGTGTTTGCAGGTGAAGACTGTGAAGATTTGGCTTGGCTTGCGGCGGTGTCGAAACCCTAGGGTTTCTGTCTGTAATTTAGGCCACCGTAAATTGGGCCTGTGTTTTATTTTTGGGCCGTATAGGCCTACTTGTAAATGGACTGTTTCTTTTGGGGCTATTTTTGTACCCGGGGTAAAAATCGGGTATTACAGCTGCCCCTCTTTGCTCGTCATCGTATAACAGGGACAGAGCAAAGACTAAAAAATACCCGATTTTTCCCGGTCGTGCTGGCTCTTGGTACTCTTCTTCCTCAAGCAACCTTGTTCCTTTCTACTGCATCTTCAAAAGTATAGGAACTAGTGCTTCAATCTATTCCACTACAACTTCATGGAGATAAGATTTGCCATCTTCAGTCTGCCTCACTGCAACTTCAGGAGGATAAGACTTGCCTGCTTAGTCTGCTCCACTGCAACTTCAGGGAGATAAGACTAGATGCAATCTTCTTTCTGCAACTTCAGAGAGATAAGATCTCTGGTTTTAATCCACTCCCCTGCAACTTCAAGGAGATAGGATTGTCGGCTTTAATCTGCTCCACTGCAACTTCAGGGAGAAAAGATTTGCCATCTTCAGTCTGCCTCACTGCAACTTTAGGAGGATAAGACTTGCGTACTTAATCTGCTCCCCTGCAACTTTAGGGAGATAAGACTAGATGCGATCTGCTCTCTGCAACTTCAGAGAGATAAGATCTGTGGTTTTAATCCGCTCCACTGTAACTTCAGGGAGATAGATTGTCGGCTTTAATCTGCTCCACTGCAACTTCAGGGAGATAAGATTTGTCATATTCAGTCTGCCTCACTGCAACTTCAGGAGGATAAGTCTTGCTTACTTAGTCTACTCCCCTGCAACTTTAGGGAGATAAGACTAGATGCGATCTGCTCTCTGCAACTTCAGAGAGATAAGATCTGTGGTTTTAATCAGCTCCACTGCAACTTTAGGGAGATAGGATTATTTGGCCACGAATTTGTTCTTGAGGGAACATGACCTGTAAAAAAGCCATTTTATGAACTTAATTATGCCTAATGATTAGGATGTTATGATCAAAATAAATTCAATGCTCCTATCTAGACATGTATGAATGACATTTGAATGAACGCAGAATGTCATTTTTCAAGAATTATTATTTCTTGAAGTTTGTTAAGGTTTTGTCGCTGACGCATTTTTCTTGGCTGATATCTTCGAAGAAACACTTAATCAAATTACCCCCCATTGTGCACTTCAAAGCTCAACCCTCTAGGACGCAGAATTTGTACTATATTCCTTCCACCGTGACTTAAGAGTAGGAAAATTTGACTCTTCTCAGTCTTCTCCTATCGTAATTCAAAGATACAGATTATGAAATTTGTTTACACCACTCTCAGGGTGTCCTATCAAATGCTTATGCCCAAATGAGGAGCTTTCTTTCCATAGGGGACTTCTTCCTACCCCATCAAGACTTCTTGCTGTCTCATTCGCTATTTAGACAACCAAATCTGAAAAAGCAATCTTAATTTAGACATTTTCTTCTTAGGCTCTTTATTTTCTTCTTAGATACAATAGTCCTGTTTCAGGTTACTAAATTATTTAGAAATTCCTAGAGTAATATACCAAACTTCTTTTGTGAAAGTTTATTAGTCCATCTATCATTATTCTAATGCGACATGCTTGCGCAAAGATCAAAAATACTGAGTAAGAGATGAATTAATTCAGGAATTTATTGATATTAAGTGTCTTGAAAAGAAAAAGTATTCAAGAACAGTAAAGAATGAAGTATTTACAAGAACCAACAAACTTGGTACAAATAATATGAAGACTAGGTGCTTTGGATATCGCCGCTTGAACTTTTCTGTGCAAGCCAAGAACCATTCTGAATTTAACATGTGTTTAGGGGATCCACAATACTCTGTCAATGCCTCAAGATGTCGTACATCCTTTTATTGTTGACTTAAGTGAAGCAAGATCACCATATGCCCCAATCTGACAATGTTTTGAGCCGCCTTTTTCGGGTTTTCAACTTAAACCCCCTTTGGTCTTAAGGCGCCCTTTTTGGGTTTTCACCTTGGCCTCTCCCCTTTTTTTTTCAGGAAATCAGAGTGCCCTTTGTAGGTTTTCACTCTGATTCCTCCCTTCCTTCAAGTGAAATATTTCTTGACCGAATCTAAATTTACAGGATTCGGAAGATTTTTGCCATCCATTTCACTCAAAATCAAAGCGCCTCCAGAAAAAGCCTTTTTCACAACATAAGGTCCTTCCCAGTTTGACATCCATTTCCCTCCGAAATCCTTTTGTAAAGGAAGGATCTTTTTCAAAACCAAATCCCCTTCATGAAATTCTCTGGGACGAACCTTCTTATTATAAGCTTGCATCATTCACTTCTGATACATTTGACCATGACGAATAGCTTTTAATATTTTCTCTTCAATCAGGTTCAACTGATCATACCGAGATTGGATCCATTCGGCTTCATCCAATTTTAACTCAGCCAATACCCGGAGAGAAGGAATTTCAACCTCAATAGGTAAAACTGCCTCCATTCCATAAACCAAACAAAAATGTATTGCCCCAGTAGAAGTCCTGACAGATGTTCGATAAGCCAAAAGAGCGAATGGTAACTTCTCATGCCAATCATTGTAAGTTTCAGCCATTTTCGCCACAATCTTCTTAATATTTTTGTTGGCCGCCTCTACTGCACCATTCATTTTTGGATGATACGGTGACGAATTATGGCGTCTGATATTGAACTGATTACAGAATTTAGCTATTGTGCTGTTGTTCAAATTCAATGCATTGTCAGATATAATCCTTTCAGGCATTCCATATCGACATATGATCTCTTTCTTCAAAAACTTACTGACTGCTGACTTCGTGACATTAGCATATGAGGCTGCTTCTACCCACTTAGTGAAGTAGTCAATAACCACAAAAATGAAACAATGTCCATTAGAAGCCTTCGGTGATATTGGTCCAATGACGTCCATAACCCACATGGAGAAAGGCCATGGATAAGTCATAACATGAAGAGGAGAAGGAGGCGCGTGCATTTTATCTCCATAAATTTGGTATTTATGGCATTTCTTGGCATGATTGATGCAATCTCTTTCCATAGTGGACCAGTAATATCCGAATCTCATAATCTATCTAGCCATGGTAAATCCATTAGCGTGCGTTCCACAAACTCCCTCATGGACTTCTTCTAAAATTTCCTTAGCCTCTACAGCGTCCACGCACCTCAACAATACTTGATCCTTTCCCCTTTTGTATAGGATCTCTCCATCTAAGACATAGTTAATAGCTAGTCTCCTCAATGTCCTCTTATCATTCTCTGTTGCCTGGTCAGGATATTCGCGATTCTTCACATATAGTAATATATCTTGGTACCAGGGACGATTATCATTCTCCACTTCTTCAATGCTGTAACAGTGGGCCGGAATCTCATAAATACTAATTTGAATGGGCTTCGTGTCCTCTAACTGATTCACTTTAATCATGGAAGCTAAGTAGCAAGAGCATCAGCCATCTGATTTTCTTCCTGTGGGAGATAACAAAAAGTAATGTTGTCAAACTCTTCAATCAATTCCAGAACCAATCTCCGATAACGAATCAACTTGGGATCTCTCATTTCCCATTCCCCTTTTAATTGATAAATTACCAACGCTGAGTCTCCATACACTTCTAGTATCTTAATCTTCTGTTCTATGGCTGCTCGAATCCCCATTATGCAAGCTTCATACTCGGCCATATTATTAGTGCAATCGAAGTCCAATTTACTGGTGAAAGGATAATAATCTCCGTCTGGAGATACCAAGATTGCCCCAATCCCATTGCCTAATGCATTCGAGGCTCCATCAAAGTTCAACCTCCAAGAATGACTTTCTTGGGGATCCTCTTCAACGTTCACCACACACATCAAGTCTTCATTTGGGAAATCAAAATCCAGAGGTTCATAATCCTCTAAAGCTCTGCTAGCCAAGAAATCTGCTATCGTACTACCTTTGATGGCCTTCTGACTCACATATACTATATCAAACTCGGAGAGCAAGATTTTCCATCTAGCTATTCTTTCGTTCAACACCATTAACTCCATCATATACTTTAAAGGGTCTAATTTTGAAATTAGCCAAGTCGTATGATAGAGTAAGTATTGCCTCAACCTATTGGTTGTCCAAATCAAGGCGCAACATAATTTTTCGATAGGCGAATATCTCATTTCACAATCAGTGAATTTCTTACTAAGATAGTATATCGCCCTTTCTTTCTTTCGAGTCACATCATGTTGGCCCAACACGCATCCCATAGAGTTGTTGAACACCGTTAAATACAAAATCAAGGGTCTATCTGGGATAGGTGGTGACAGCACTGAAGTATTGGATAAGTATTGCTTTATTTTCTCAAAGGCTCTCTGGCATTCTTCATTCCAGACTTCAGGATTATGTTTCTTCAAAAGGCGAAATATAGGGTCACATTTCTCAGTCAACTGTGAAATGAACCGAGTAATGTAATTTAGTTTTCCTAAGAAACCTCAAACTTCTTTCTGGGTACATGGTGGCGATAAATCTCGTATTGCCTTGACTTTGTCTGGATTTATCTCAATTCCTTTTTCACTGACTACGAAGCCTAACAGCTTTCCTGATCTGGCTCCAAAAGTGCATTTTGTCGGATTAAGCTTGAGCTGGAACTTTCTTAATCTTAATAACAATCTTCTCAGGACCTGCACATGTTCCTCGTCTGTTCTGGATTTGGCAATCATATCATCAACATATACTTCAATTTCTTTGTGCATCATATCATGAAACAACGCTACCATGGCTCTTTGATATGTTGCTCCCGCATTCTTTAATCCGAATGGCATCACCTTATAGAAAAATGTTCCCCACTAAGTAACGAACGTAGTCTTTCCCATATCTTTCGGATGCATCTTTATCTGATTATGTCCTGAGAACCTATCCATAAAAGAAAACAGCTAAAATCTTGCCGTATTATCCACCAGAGTATCAATATGTGGCAATGGGAAATTGTCTTTTGGACTCACTTTGTTCAAATCCCTATAATCCACGCACATTCGTACTTTTCCATATTTTTTAGGGACTGGGACGATGTTGGCTACCCATTTAGAATATTTGACCTCCTGTAAAAACCCAGCATCAAACTGTTTCTTAACCACCTCTTTTATTTTGAGCACAATATCAGGCCTCATTCTTCTGAGCTTCTGTTAAACTGGTTTGCAATCCTCTTTTATAGGTAGGTGATGCACTACAATGTCAGCATTCAATCCAGGCATATCCTGGTATGACCATACGAAGACATCTTTGAATTTTTGGAGTAATTTAATGAGGCCTCGTCTTGTCTTTGCAGAAATCTCAGTTCCAATTTTCACCTCTTTTCCTTCTTCCAAGCTCACAATTTCTACTGATTCTTGTGAGGTAGGATTTGCTTTTCCTCTTGTTCTACCATCCTCAACAAGTCCAAAGATAAACCACTATCTTCATCACCTTCAA
The DNA here is from genome assembly GCF_007990345.1 of Gossypium hirsutum. Lineage (NCBI taxonomy): Eukaryota > Viridiplantae > Streptophyta > Magnoliopsida > Malvales > Malvaceae > Gossypium > Gossypium hirsutum. The sequence goes on along the minus strand of NC_053441.1, from coordinate 57,911,761 downwards.
AGTCGTGCGATCCCTCTAAACACACGTTTCATTCAAAAGGGCTCTCTGAGCTTGTAGCGGCGTCATTCACGTCATTGATACACAGGGACCTAATATGGTTACAAAATAATGTATGAATTTATGTACAATTATTTGTGCAATGAAAGAATATATTTACTAGTATGGAAAGAATGAAGGAATATTTACTCGAAACAATTGCAAAGATGTATTTTATTAAAATAATGATGTTTAAACATAAGCCTATTTCACAAAAGAGTTCTTGTTATTTCTAGGCTAAAACAACAAGTTTGTTCTAAATATTACTCTGAGATAGTTCTAAAGACTTTAAGTATTTCTTCCGCAGTCCAATTGTCTAGAACACTCCCAGGCTCATAAGGACGAATATCTAACCAACTCATCTCTTCATGCTCATGAATGGCATTAATGTGCATATTTCCCAACGTCTCTTCCATGCTTTCCTCAACCGGTATCTTTCTCTCAGCATGAATAACTCCTCCGGATACAAAGATTTTGGATATGTGTGGAATTATCATTGGCTCCCATTTGGTTTCCTCCCCACTTAGACGCGCCCTTCTTCTTTCCTGTCTTTTTTCTAGCTCCTTCTTTTTCTGCCCTCTGTCTGGCTTGTATCCTAAGCCAAAGTGATATTGCTTTCCTTTTAGTATTGGCACTTCAATCCCCCCTTGAAGATATCTCCCTAGCCCTTTTCCAGGTAAAGCTCTTTTTCCTACCAACAACTACAAACCCATCTCTGTAGTTTTGGATAATTTAGGCACCAAAATTTTGCTTCCTTCAGGAACAAATGCCGCATTTACAAACTCCAAAGATCGAAACGAGCATTCTTCTGACTCATCATTAGTCTCCACGTACGGCATCTCATTGGATACAGCTGCTATTATATCCTCTTCGGTGTTTATTGTCACTAGCTGACCTTCTGACACTAACTTCAGCTTCTGAAGTATTGATGACGGTACTGCTCCCGCCGAATGTATCCATGGTCTTCCTAATAAACAATTGTAGGAAGGTTTGATATCCATCACAATAAAATCTACGTCATAAACTGTTGGGCCAATCAGTAGGGGTATCTCAATTCTTCCCATGACCTTTCTTTCTGTACCGTCAAATGCCCTCACCATATTTTGGCATGTTTTCATGTGCGAACTGTCTATGGGAAGCCTGTTGAGTGTGAACAATGGCAACACGTTCAAAGCTGATCCATTGTCAATCAACACTCCTGGAAAAATATACCCCTTGCATCGTGCAGTGATATGCAAAGCTTTAGTGGATCCCACGCCCCGGGAGGTATTTCATCGTCATTGAAGAATATGAAATTATCAGCACTTATATTATTGACCAACCGATCTAACTTGCTAACAGAAATATCATTGGCCACATAGGTCTCATTTAGCATCCTCATCAACGCACTTCGGTGTACTTCTGAATTCAAGAGCAAGGTTAGTACGGATATGCGAGCCGGTTGTTTATGCAACTGTTCGACAACATTATACTCACTATGCTTCAAGAATTTAAGGAATTCTACGGCTTCTTCCTCATTCACTGGCTCGTTCATAGACAACACAGGCTTAGCTATTTTCCCCTCTTGTTCCACTATTACGACCCTTCCTTTCACATGTTCTGGATCGACACTCATATCCTGGTCCTTTGTAGTTTCCATTCCAGGGACAGTTGTATTGCACTCATAGTTCCACGGAACCTTTCTACTATCTTGGTAAGAAAAGGTTGCAGGTTTCTTTATTATGATCTTTGGCATTACTGGCGCTCTCACTTTATCATTCCTTGATCGCGGATGATGACCACAGGCTGAGTTATTCTCAGAACCTTTGTGGATTCAGATGTGCAAATACTCCCCTCCTCCTTAGCTTCTTCGTAAAACTCCATTTCCTTGTTATTCATCAGGCCTTGAACCAAAGCTCTGAATTCTGTGCATTCTTGAATTTCATGTCCTTTCTCCTGATGAAACTCACAGTAATCTTCCATCCTTTCAGAGCTTCTTTCTGAATCCAAAACAAACAACCTTCTCTCTACCATCTTCTTCCAGATCCATCTCAAAGGAATCTTCACTTTTGCGATATCTTCTTTGATTTTCCTACCCATGTTACCTCCTATCATGTTCACTTCATGTTCATTATGATTAGGTAACGGGTTCTCTATACTGGGCGAATCATCTACTTTAACAACACCCATGCTTATGAGTCTTTCAACCAGCTTCTTGAACGCCGTACAATGTTCTATAGAATGCCTCTCAATTCCTGCATGATAATCGCATTGTGCGTTTGCATCGTACCACTTGGGGTATGGAGGTTACAAAGGTTTTAAGTGGTAGGGGGAACCACGTGTGCATTGAATAGATTTTGATATAGTTCCCTATACGGCATCAGAATCGGCGTAAATTGAAGCTTTTCCATATTTTACCTTGTATCGGATCCTCGTTTTGATGATCCTTGTTGGTTAACAGCCACATTTCCTGGTTGATTCACCGTAATCTTCTTTGAATATGAACTTGTGTTGTTGACTTCATTTTCCTTTTTCTTCGAGGCCGACCTTCTACTACTTTCTCTAGCGTCTATCTTTCCGCTTCTAATAGCATTTTCTATCATTTGGCCATTCATAACTATATCAGAAAATCTTTTAGTAGCACTTCCTAACATATGTGTAATGAATGGGTCCTTCAAAGTGTTAACGAAAAGCATAGTCATCTCTCTTTCTAGAAGAGACGACTGAACCTGGACAGCAATCTCTCTCCATCTCTGTGCGTATTGCCTAAAACTTTCACCGGGTTTCTTTTCCATGTTCTGTAGAGTGATCCTATCAGGTACCATGTCAGTCACATGGCTATATTGCTTTATGAACGCCAGTGCTAGATCTCTCCATGAATTAATCTGGGTACGGCTCAGTCGATTGTACCACTTGGATGCTGCCCCTGTGAGGCTATCCTGGAAACAATGTATCAGGAGTTGGTCATTATTGACATAACCAGTCATTCGTCTGCAAAACATGGTAATATGAGCTTCAGGGCTACTCGTTCTATTGTACTTCTCAAACTCTAGCATTTTGAACTTATAAGGGAGTAATAAATCCAGAACCAAGCTCAATTCTTTAGCATCCATCCCATAGTAGCCTTCCGCAGATTCCATCGCTCTAAATTTCTCCTCCAGCCATTTGTACTTTTCCTCTAGCTGTTTTGGCAATTCATCATTCATTTTCTCCTTCCCAGCCGTTTCATCGAAGTCAGGGATAGAAGGATTAACAAGGTTGACTCCGAGGTTAGAGCCTGATCCTGCCTGAAAATTCATTAGCGTTGCAGCGTCCCCTTGAAATTACTGAGGATTAATGGTAACAGAGGACCTACGCGGGTATATCTCAACTTGCTGGAGGGTAAAGTCTGGAGGATAGACAGGTCCCTCATTATCTCCTTCTTCAACATTAAGCACAGAGCCTTTTCCTTTATCGGTTCCCTTGCTCAACCATTGAGCTAACTGAACCATCATACTCCCTTGAGATTTCATCATTTTGTCTATCATTTTTTGCTGCTCATTCATTTGCCGTTGAAGTTGCTCCTGCATTTCCTTTTGGAACTGTTCTAGCTTTTTCACCCTTTGATCCATGTCCCTAGTTTTTGATCGAGTACCGTAGCAGTGTTTAGTAGGCTGGTTGGTTTCTAGATTAACTGAGGAGTGATTTAAATTAATTAGAATCTTTTTAATATTTTTAAATGCATATGAAGTAATGTAATGCATGAAATGAATGCAAAAAAGACGTCAATTTTGATTCAATTCCATTTAAAAAAACTTTACTAGAAATTAAATTTCTTTACATAAAGTGAATTACAAATAAGACTTTGCCCTAGTACCCAAAACACTAATCTTTCTAAGTAACAAAGCTAATTCTTGCCCCCGATCCGATTCTAATTCATACTTCACACTCAGCATGTCAGCCTGTACTGCTAAAGTCTGTATATGATCGGCTACTTCTCGAATCTGGACCACAGCTTCTTCCATAAGATGATCTCTGCTCCTAACTTGACTCTGAAAGTAACGGAGCTGCTCATTATTATGACTTTCATTTGCCTTTAAGTGCTTGATCTGGATCTCACCATTTTGCAGTACCGTTTCTAGCTCTTCAATTCTTTTCTTCATTTCTTCAATCTTGCTCAAGCTTGCTTTCAACTCCATTGCAGAATATTGACTTCGATACTGACGAAAAGATCCTTCCAACACAATCACCCTATCCTTTAACTCGCCCCTTTCCTTTTGGCTTTCTGACAAACTCTTTTCTAAAGCCTCGTTTTGCCTCTGCATCTCTTGGAATTTCTGTTCCTATCTATCGGCTTTGTCCTTTTCTTCTCGGACTTCGCTTGCCATTGTTCTGAAGTCTTTCCCAGCCCAGCAGTTCTCATTGACAAGCGCAACTTTTTATAATCCATCTTCAGACTACCCAGCTCCTCCTCAGCCTTGTTTTTCTCTTTCTTTAACTTCTCATTTTCAAGCTTCTGAACATCTATATCCAATCTCAAGTTCGTCTTTTCTGCCTCCATTTGCTCTATCTTTTTCCCCAAATCTGTATTTCTTCTCTCAAAATCTTGTCTTATGATTTCCAACTCAGACGGGATGACTTGCAAATGCTCTTCTATTGACTGGCTGTCTTCCTGATTTAACTTAGGTGTATTATCATTAATCCTCCTAGCCCACCATTCATGATACTCAGGAGTTGTCATCGGACCCACAGCTAACCTTTTCATTCGGCGAGTCTGTTTCCACGCACTAGACATCTTTTGAATCTTCTTTCTATAACCATCATCCTTGTACGAAAATTCACAATCAGCTATCCCTTGGGTCGCAGGTATAAATTTCCTTGACCTTTATTGCCTTAGCACCAATAATAGGGCATATCCAATAGCTCCTCAAATACCTAGCAAAGGAACCCAATCAAAATTACCACACCTATACAGGATCTCATCTGGAAGCAACCAAGGAGCTCTCCATTCAACGTCCTCCTCTTGAAGATTTTGAAGAACTACCATCCACTTCTCCTCAGAAATGCCGTCTCTTCTCGGCGTAGCAACTATCTCCTTTAATGGTGAATAATTTTCAGAGAAAACCCTCTACGAAACTTTATCCACCTTCCAAAAGTGAATGTGAAACCATACGAGTAGAAGCTGTGCACATCTAATAAATCTACCTTCACCCATCTTTCGGCAAGCACTCAATGACCTGAAAGTTTCTGCCAAAATTGCTGGAATCGGAGTAACCTTCTTATCGAGCCAGTCGAATAAATCAGCGACTGCTTCATCCACATGCCTCAAGGCTTTAGGGAAGACAACCAAGCCGTATATACTTAAAGCAAAGATATCTAACCTCTTTCTTACGTCTGGGTGTGTAAGAATTGCATCCTTCAAGCTTCTCCAAGGAACGCACTTGCTATCCCCCTTTTGCTTAATTCGTGCAACGACCCATTGCTCACTCATCCCTGTTATACTCATAAGCTTCTTTGAAAAGGCTGGCACATTTATCGCTCTCGAGTAGACTCTGTCTACTTGAAACTTTGAACATCGGAGTAAAGCCACATATTTTTCTATCGTAGGCACCAAATCAACCTTCCCAAATGTAAAGCAGCTATAAGCAGGATTCCAAAACTGGGCGAGGGCTCGAAACAAACACTTGTCTACCTTTACGTCAAGCAAATAAGGCAAATCTCCATAATTACCATAGAATAGCTATCTAACCTCGTCATTCCACTGATCCCATATCTCCTTCAATTCCTGCAAATTGTTTTGAGTTACACTGATGCGCGTAAAGTCCCATAATTCTGACATGTACCCATCAACCAAACTATCACCCTTTTCTTGCTGCGTTGTTTCAGACCAAGTTCGGACAGCCGCATTGCCCTCAACTTTATCAAGAAACCCTTTTTCCATGATAAGCTTTCTATCTAGCAACTGAATATGGACTGACGCCTTTTATGATGAAATGAAATGCCATGTCATGCAATCAAAATAAAACACAAAAAGTCAGTACCATATAAAAAACATAAAATATAATCAAGAAATACCTAATTGGATATCTACTAGGGTTTAGTATAGTTCTACCTAGGATGGATTCCTAAGGTTCACTATATGAATTTTGGCTTCTAGGGCAAAGGTACATGAACCAGCAGATTCCTCGATCTTCACCCATTATAGGCTCATATAGATCAAGTTCGGTTTAAGGGAATACATTTTCCCTACGACTATACGGAGATGAAAATCTCACGAAGGCATAGGTACCGATGTATTCCGAAAGCGATCCACTATCCTATACGGAGGTGAAAACCTCACGAAGGAATAGCTTCTCACGCCCACTTAAAAGGGGTAAAATTGTTCAACTCATGTAACATATAATGCAAACAATACTTAAACAAAAAGATAATGAATGCAAAAAGATGTCATGAGTTTTTTTTTTTAAAAAATTTCCCTAGCGGAGTCGCCAAGCTGTCGAAACCATTTTTTGAAAAACAAAAATTTTAGTGTGTCGACTTTAAAAAATGAAAATTGGGAGTCGCCACCAATCTTTTATTAGGGTGTGATTGGATCGCCTAAAACGATTTTGGTCTACGAGTTTAGAAAATGGGTTCGGGAGTCAGTTACGTACGAGGAAGGATTAGCACCCTCGTAACGCCCAAAACTGGTACCAAATTGATTAATTAATGTCTTGAAGTCAATAGTTTTAAAAAAAATGCGATTCTTAATTAAATTAAATTATTTATTAAGACCTTCTCATTTTGAAAAGAAAAATATCACACCCAATGCGTTAGGGCACAACATTTTATTCTCTTCATAATGAGTCAGTCAAAAAAATCGTGAAATAAAATTTAAGAAAATGTCTAATTGTTTAAAATTTATGAAGAAATTGCGGCCCAATACGTTTTCTTAAAATCCCAAACATTCAATATTTCCTTTATTTTTTTAAAAAAAATCTTTATCTCGAGAAATCAACATGTCACATCCAATACGTTAGGACACAACATATTGAATTCCCGATGATAAGTTTTATTTTGTTTGATTTAAAGAGCAATCCTCGATTATTAGATTTTACAAAAAAATCGGAACCCAATACGTTAGGGCTCAAATTTCTTGAAAAATCCTAAATACGAGTATTATCTCAATTTTGAAAAGTTTAAAATCGAGTAAAAAAATGATGTGATGCTATACAATGCAATAATAAATATTTCCATGTCATAATATAAATAAATGAATAAACGAAACTAACATATATAAAAGAAATAACCAACGACATGCAAGAATATCAAATAAAGGAACAAAATATAAATGAAAACATATAAGTCAATAAACAAATGAAAGAAATAAATAAAAAATAAAAAAATAAACAGCACATAATATATATACATTGAAATTAAAAGACATTCACATAACCTACATATGAAATTTTGGGTTAAAATTTATATAAACAAAATATAATGTATTTACAAAAATAAAGGAAAAAAATTATAAAGTAAAAAATAAATGCATTCGCGTTTTAAAAAAAATATATCCATATATATAAATATAAATATAAATATAAAAAATAATTAAAAATATTAATATGTATACATACATATATATATACAAGAATAAGTATACATACATAAATTATAAAAAATAATCACATAAAATAAAAAATAATTACATTACATTAAAAAAATATGCGTATGCATTTATAAATATGTACAGAAAAACATACATACATAAATTTAAATAAAATAATTAAATATGAGAAAAATACAAAATAAAAATGAAAATTAATTAATATATAAAAAAATATAAAGGGACTAATTTGAACTGTAAATAAAAAATCTGGGGCAAATCCGTAAATAATTAAGGGTAAAAGGACTAAATTGAACGCGTGAATTACATAGAGGGGCTGGAAGGGCAATTTTCCCTTCTCCTCAAAACTACGCCGTTCACATTAGGACGAAATTGAAAACAGTAATAAATTAAAGGGTAAATTAAGAAAATAAAAAAAAAACTTAATTGTAAAAAAACATTAAAAGGCAGAGGGGCTAAAAGCGCAATTTATCCCTCCGCTCAAAAACACGCGGATCCTAGGCCGGGTCGGGTCGAAATCGGGTCAGTCTCCCCAAAACAACGCCGTTTTGGGCGTCTGGGGGCTCTCCAAAACGGTACCGTTTTGGTACCTTATAAATACCCCAATCTTTCCAAAAAATCATTTCAAAACCAAATTTAAAAAAAAAAAACCAGAACCCCAAAAAAAACTTTCTCCCCTCAGTCCGTCCGGCCAGGGGTCTGGGTATCGGTCGGTCACCGGCCACCGCGTCGGTCGCTGATCTTCGGCACCGGCACCGCCATCTGCGGTGGCTGAAAAAAGAGAAAATCTCCTATTCAAATCTTTCGAAGCCCCTAACCCCAAATCTAGGTTCAAATCCCTCAAAATTCCAACAGAAAGCCTCGAAGAATCACGAAACCTTTCGGTTCCGGCCACCGATCCTTGGGAGTGGCTCCCTCGGCCGTTTCACGGTGATTTGGGCAGCTTCAAAAGGTTACCTCTTTCCTTTTTACTTGTTTTTATTTGTATAAAAGTAAATAAAACAATATACATAAAAAAAACTGTAGATATCAACCTTTGAAACGATTGTATTGCTCTTGGTATTGGGTTTGCTGCTTTCGGTTGTGGAAGTAGTTATTTTTTATTGATTTCGAATTCCGGATCCGTATTACAGTATTTCCATGTCCTTTTATAGCCGAATGAAAATAAAACAACAAATAGAAACAAGAAATCTGCTTGATTTGATTTGATTTGGTTCGATTTGATTTTCTTTCCTTTCTTGTGTTTGCAGGTGAAGACTGTGAAGATTCGGCTTGGCGTGCGGCGTTGTTGAAACCCTAGGGTTTCTGTCTGTAATTTTGGCCACCGTAAATTAGGCCTGTGTTTTATTTTTGGGCCGTATAGGCCTACTTGTAAATGGACTGTTTCTTTTGGGGCTATTTTTGTACCCGGGGTAAAAATCGGGTATTACATTAATATTAATATATTAATGTAAATATTAAAATGCATAATTTTAATATTAGTTTAATAAACCCGAACATGAACATAAAACAGATATAGAGAATAACACAAAAATAAAATAAAACATTTATATAATTTTATATTAAATATATAAAATAATAAAGCATTACTTTTTTAAAAATAACTAGATTTTTTAAAGGAAAAATAACTAGTTTTAACCTCTGCTTTCGATGGGGTTTCTAATTCTTTTTATAAAATTTTAGTTAGTTAATGTAAAAATTAATTGTATATTAAATTTTATTAATTATAAAAATTAAAATTTTCTCGGATCAAGTATAAATATAAGTTAATGCATGAGTTAACGTGTAGATTAATCACTTTAAATAAATTATTTAAATATAAAAAACTCCTTACTGTTATATATATTAGAGATTACATCGGCCACTGAGATGGCCTAACAGAGTTATTGGAGTTTCAAAATGGTCGATTTTAAAACATTTTTTATTTTAGAGGAAAACCTAGTTTATTTTCGGAAAGCCATATGAGTTAGTAAAAATTGATTTATTTTTAACATCTTTCATGTAATGCATACATAATTAACATAATTTCCAAAACTTAGTTAATTTATTATCTTTCCAAAACTTATTTTCAACTTTAACATCAAAAAATGTATGTTAAGATAATTTTAATAAAAATCATGCTTCATACATAATTAACTAAAAATTCATATTCTAATAGCTTAAATGATTTTAATGTCATGCATGCCTAAGAAAAAATAATTGTAACACCCCAAACCCGGCCTAGACGTTATGGCCGAATCTGACGATGTCACATGGTAGTGCTTTTCGAAAAATATGTCGTCACTAAATCTTCTTTTCTATTTAACCATTTTTTATTATCTTATGTTAACTTCAAATCGTGTCGTTCGTTTTCAAAACATTATTCATTTACAAATCGTTATTCAATTTCAAAACGTTTTTTTTATTTTTATTGCGGAAGCTTTTAAACAATTTGCTTATTCGAGGTTATTTTGATAAAACATTAATTTCATTTGAAAACCCGAGTTTTACCTAATACTAGCAAATTTAAATCATAAAACCATATAAAATCCAAATTTTAAACCAAAATTCGTAAAGGTCATAATTACAGCAAAATACTCCCAAATAAAAGTAAAATCATGAATAGGTAGTAAACAGTGTAAAAGAAGTCGTGTGGTCACCATTAAGTCCTCCGCTGCACCGATTCGCCTATATCTGGGGATTACCTGTACAGATTAAAAGAAGGGGTGAATTTACGTAAACTCAGTGTGTAATCCCCATACAAATGTACAAATAGAAAACAAATAATCACAGTTTGGGCTTAAGCCCTTTTCAGTATCACTATCAATCCAGTTTGGGTCTTAGCCCATCTCAGTACAAAAACAGTCATGTAGTAGGGCTTTAGCCCATCACAGTATCAGTAGCAGTAACTGATATGCAGTCACAAAAATCCTACCCATCCAGCATCTACACACCATCTCCATCCAACCCTACACTCCATGTGGGGATATAATCAACTCACCCATCCCAAAACTCTAAGTAGTACCGAATGCGGCACTAGATAGTAGTTTGCAGCTGAGCTGTCAGTAAATTAGGCTCGAGGCCTTTCAGTACACTTCCTCCGAACAATATAATCCCCCAACCCAATGCAATGCAATATACAAATATGACATGCTATAACATAATATCAGGCATGTAAACAGGGAATACAGTATCAAATCAGTGGGACATTATCAAGCTTAATCATATCAGTCATACAGTCATTTCAGTCAATTAGGGGTTTAAGTAAACTTACCGACCCTACAGTAGGTTCGCAGTCGACTTGGGCGACCCGTGCAACCTTATGGGTCAAACAGTGAAAATGGGCCTACAAGCCCATAATGTTCACCCGTGTGGGCCCACACGCCCGTGTGGCCCACATGACCCAAATTGGCCTTGGCCTCGTGATCCATTTTAATGTAACCCGTGCTAGTTAATTATTCATATGTGTTTCCACTATTTAATTATATGATCCTTCAAAGCTGTGTACTTGAGTCATTGTTACTAAATTATTTGTATATTAAGCTACAGAATTCTGAATTAAGATCCGCAAAATTTCCTTGAAATGAAACTCAAATATCTTATTGCCATAAAATTTTTAGAATTTTTGGTTTAGCCAATAAGTACAATTTATTCTTTAAAGTTTCCCCTATTCTGCTGTTTGATAGTTTTGACCTTTCCGCACTAAAAACTAATTATCTTCTCGTAAAAAATTCGGATGATGTTCCTGTTTGTTTCTCTTGAAAATAGACTCATTCAGGATTTTAAAAATATAAATTCTAACCCATAATTATTTTTATAAAATTTTTAATAATTTTCCAAAGTCAGGATAGGGGATTTCGAAATCATTTTGACCTTGTCTCACTAAAATTCAAATATCTCATAATATGAAATTCTTTTGCTTACTTCATTTATTCTATAAGAAACTAGACTCAAATATATTTAATTCCATATTGTTTTTTCATCCACTAATTTGATTTCAACAATTTATGGTGATTTTTCAAAGTTAGCCTACTGTTGCTAACCAAACAGCAAGTAATTTCGGCTTTTCGTCAAATCCCTTATTTTAATGTTTCGGTTACACACCTGGTATCGTTTCGCTGCAAATACGCTCCCAAGCACTCCTAGACCTAAAAATCAATAATTAAGCCCAATTTAGATCACTAACCAAAACTCACAACTAAAAATCATCTACATCAAAATCGATAGCGAACCTAAACACTTACCGGCAACGAACCGAAATTTCTAACGCTCAATTTTCTTGTGAAGCTGCAACTGATTTTTTATTTTTGCCTAAACCAAGAGAGCCAAAACAATCCCTTTTAGGAACTAGCTAAGAAACGATAAAATAGAGGCAGTCAAATACTTACAGAATGAGTGTATACAATTGCTGGCCAGAAAGTAGGCTAGTAGAAAAATCAAACAGAGAGGGTGGACTAGGGAGCAAAAATTCAGCAAAGCAAAGAAGAAGAAGACGGTAGAAAAATTGGGGAAAAGATGAGAATGTCAAAATTTGGGAAAAATAAAAACCAAATAGAAACTTAGATGATATCGATAGCAACCCCACATCCCTAAATTTTCTCCCACTAATCCTACTAGCCTACAACCACTCCAGAATCCCACTCTGCCGAAATACTTGTCCATCACTACGCAAAAATAACACCTACGCTCAAACATGGATTCAAACGCAAGACCTCATTCAATCAAACACTCCACTTAACCACTAGACCAGCAAACCAATTCTATTATTTGATTACCAACTATTAAACTTAAGCCTTTTAGGCCAGGTTAAAGCTTTATTTATAAAAATAATAAAATTTTCCCAAGTCATGGCCTGAACATGGGACCTCCCACACACACCCAGAGCACTTAACCATTGAAGTAGACAAGTACTTATGTCATATAAACACAAAAACAAGAATTAAAAATTTTTGGGCGTTACTATCATAAACTAAGTCTCATGCCACAATTCAAAATAAAATATTACTGTCTTTAAATAATAATAAAGTATCAAATAGTAACTTTATAATATTTAATAAAATTGAGTCGAGCACCTCCGAATGTCGAGTCCATGTCCTAACCTTGCAGGCTACTTAAAAAGATGGGAATAAAAAGAGAGTGAGATATGAAGCTCAGTGTGATTTCCATAACAAGAAAAATCAGTGCAAAGACAAATCGTACAGAAAATCAATTCATAAACTAAATCACATTTACTTAGTCAAATAGAATATCGATAATTCAGAATACCAATCAACATAACAATTCAATGTTCGTTGCCATGTAATTGCTTATGAATGCAATGCAAGTTCAGTCTAACAGTAAAAGGGTCCTACCTTACCGCTACACACCAAAATAGGGGAACTCTTCTACCTTCACACCACGTTGTGGATAAATAACTGATCGTTGTAGATAACTGCTAACGATAAGATATTGGTGGATGAACCATCAGCCGGTGTAGATAAAAGCTGCTAGTACGTTGTGGATGAACCACTGGTCGAGCAGGTGATTGCCGAGTAGAATGCTTTGTGAATAAACCACTAGATAAACTGTCGATACTTCATCCGTTCAAATCATCCCACCCCATGCAATGCATCAAGACATGTTATACAATTCAATATGGTAGTAAATAGTTTGCTTTTAAAATATCAATTCAATGGAAAAATTCATGCTTACTAAGCGTTCGATTTAACGGTAGCATAAGGCATGCTTATAAGAAATTGAAAAAGAAATGATTAACATACTTATAACAGTTCCAATAAGGTAAAAATATTTATGTTCCCAACTAATCGATACAGTGGCCAAACATATACTTTTCAAAAAGAATCCAATCTAATGGTATCTTAAAACATGTTATACGAATATCAACAAATAGAGATTCAATCAACACAATTATACACAATTTATGGAAGTATAAATTGATAAACAAATAATTCAGTCAATTAGGGCACGTATTCTAGCATTATTTATGTTATTAGGGGCTTAATTGAATAAATTAAACACTAAAAAAATTTGAGAACCAATTAGGGACTAATTTGTGCAGTTTCTAAAATTTTTGGGTTAAAACTATAAAGTTGTGTTACAAGGGACACACGATCGTGTGGGTCACATGGTCGTATGGTCTGGGTTGGGTTCGATTTTGCCCTAGTTTTCTAACAAAAGAACACACATATAACTTACGAGGTCTCGTACGATGATCCTTATGTCCAAAATTGATTTAGGATACCTACAATGGCTCTTTCAATCGATGAAAATGTAATAATTACTATTGATATTTAAGATTTATCGAGTTTTAACAAGATTTTAGGAAAACCCATTAAAGATTTTAAATTAATTTTAGAAAAACTATCAAGAACGATATTATACTATATTTTTAGGGTTCTACAAAATTAAAAAAGGAATTCTTACCGATCTTGGCACGTTAGAAACAGATTTTGATAGCGTTACGCTAAAACATTATGAAGAACAGATTGAACGAGGTTGATGTTGGGTACGAGATTTGAATACAACATTTTCAACAAAAGCTGATGAACATTTTTTATGAAAAAGAGAAGAAGTAATAAAAAAAAGATGTATTTAAAAAGGAGGGAAAAACAAATTCTAATTAGATTTGAAAAGATAACCAGAGTCCTAATATAACTAGGAAATGAGTTAAAAGGCTAAGTTGTGCAAATTTTAGGGGTTGTTTTGGAAAATAAACCTTCTTGTTGAAATTTAAAACAAAAGGAAAGGAATTAGCATGGATAGATTTTAAGACTCTAAGGAGGATGGGGTGATGCTTGGCCATTGGTCTATTACACATTTCTTAATTATTTCCTACCACATTTATTTATTATACTAACTTAGTTTTCATCCTTAATTGCTAAAAAATAAAAAGGAAAAATGCAAAAAGTGGGTTAGTGAAACCTAGAGGGGTCATATTATGATTTTTTAGTTAAGATTCTGAAATTATGCTAAGTAATTTGTTCTAGTTAAGTAGTTAAGGGTTGTGCTTGTGTGAGAAAGGTTTTAGGTTCGAATCCTTTCACTTCTATTTTTGCAAATTTTGTCTAAATCCCTAGTTTTTGGTATTTGGTTTAAGAAATATTTGAGTGCATCTATTGAAAAGAATGAGCCTGCTGGTTCTATGGTAAGGTGCCAGCTTACTCTTTGGTCTTGTGTTCAAATCCTTACGTATGCAAAGTGGAAAAAAAATTATTAACTTTGGGAAAAATCTTGTGTGGATATGATAGGAGTTAGTGGGGGTAGTTTTAAAAGTAGTGATGAGAGATTTTCTTCCAAATTTTCTTTTTATTATATACCATCCCCTCACGCTCTCCCTCCCCCTTCACTTTCTCGTTAGTTTCTTTCTTTATGGTTGGTTTTCTAGTTTTTCATGCTTTTTTTCTCTCTTCTTTTTTTATTCTTTTTCTTAATTTGTGTATCATTCGTCCTTTCTGCTATCAGTTTTAGTCATTAAGGGTAAGGTTGCTTCATCCTCTATTTTTCCAGCCATGTACTAAAATTACTTCATTGGGAGTTTAGGGTTTTAGAGCTTTAATAGTTTTGTAATGCCCCAAAATTTGGGCCTAGTAGTATTGGGCCTTGAGAAAGGGAACGATTAGGAAACTATGCACGAAAGTATGTTTGTTTTAGTTGTTAAGCGTCCTAAGAGGAGTTGGAAAAGTCCTAGGTTCAAACCTGGGCTTTAGCAAAAATTTTAGTTTTAAGTGGATAAAACTCTGGATGCTTGGATGTAGGCCTTTTAAATTATTGTGTTAAAAAAATGTCATAAAGAAGCTTGTGGCCTAGTGGTTATGGTGTCATTAAGGTTGCAAGGGAGCTTGGGTTCAAGCCTTGGCTCTTGTAATTTATTTTGGTTTTCTTTTAAAGGAACCTGGACTTTGACCTTTAGACCTTTTTGTTAATTGAAGATAAAATGTGACACAAAAGAGCTTGTAACATAGTGGCGGTGGCATGACATGGCTATTATGAGAGCTTGGGTTCGAATCTCATGGAATGCAAAGGGATATTTATTTTATTTCTTTATAATGAGAGAGGTAGAGTTTGACTGAAACTCTGTAAGGTGAAGTTTGAATTGGTCTTGGATGGAATTGTGGAGGAAATCAAGGAGGAGATTGGGGAGGTTATTGTTGTGGAGAGCTATATATCCATCTCATTTGTTCCTTGTTTTGAAGGGAGAGATCGATAGGGTTTTCAAGGGTGCGATGATCATTGATTTGCATAATAAGAGTGTTCAAATCGAAGGGAGTCCGAAAATCGCATTAGGTAGAAAGGCAAAAGCCGAAAAGCCAAAAATACTGTGTTTGAGACCACACGAGCGTGCGATCGCTCGTATGGTAAGCCAAACCCATGAACCATGGGCGATAGACTGTAGAGGCTTCCATGGGCACTTTCATGGGTTTAGGCCGTAATGGGCCCAATGGGCTCCTGGGCCCCACACGGATAAATTTTACGAGGTATGGCGAATACTGGACTAGGTTATGTAGATCTCATAGCCATGGTAAAATCTAGGCTGAACGGGCCGGACGAGCGTATGGGCCCACTTGGGCCGAGTAATGAAGCCTCGGGCCCATTTACACCCATTGACACCGTTATGGCTAATTAGGTTACCTAATCGCTCGAGGCGACTGCAGACCTTTCGAGAGGTTGATATCTACACCAAGACCCCAATATTGGTAAAATGATCGTAATACCCTGTAGGGTAAAATGATTGTAATGCCCCTGTAGGGTATAATGACCGTAATGCCCTTGTAGGGTAAAATGACCAAAATACCCCTGTAAAGTAAAATGACCGTGATGCCCCTATAGGTAAAATGACTATAGTACCTCTGTTAGGTAAATTGACCGATATACCCTCAAAGGGTAAAATAACTATTTTGCTCCTCGAGGTTAAATGATTGATTTTTTCGTGATGTAAATGACTGATTTGTCTGTGATTTTAATAGTTGATTTGTCTGTGATTAGTATAATTGATTTGTCTGTGATTTGTATGACTGATTTTGAGCATGTAATTCTACATACACGACATATTACATGGGGTTGGGATACTGTTAAGGAGGAAGTACTGTACTGGTGGCTCTGCCACAATCACTGTTATTGGTGGCTTGGCCACATATACTGTTACTATTGTTGGCAGCTTTGCTGCGATGCTACTGATGGCTTTGTGCCGATCATATTACCATTATTGATGGCTTTGTGCCGATCATATTACCGTTACTGATGGCTTTGTACCGATCATATTACCGTTACTAATGGCTGTGTGCCGATCATATTACCGTTACTGATGGCTGTGTGCCGATCATATCACTGCTACTGATGGCTTTGTGCCAATCATATTACTGTACTTATGGCTTGTAGTCATTCTGTTTATAGCTTATAGCTATCCTGTTTACGGCTCTTAGCCATTCTGATTACTGGCAGCTATGCTGTGATATTGGTATGAGGGCTAGGTGGGTCAACTCTGTCCTCACATGGTGTGTTGGTTGGTACGGGTGGTGTGTTGGCTGGATTGCGATGGGTTTGTATACTTGCACCACACTCTATTACTGTATTGGGATAAGGCCCACACTCTGTTACTGTATTAGGCTAAGGCCCACACTCTGTTACTATATTGGGCTATGGCCACACATTGCTACTGTATAGGGCACAGGCCAAACTATTACTGCATATATTACTAACTGAATGATAGGGGATTACACACTGAGTTTTCATAAACTCACCCTTTCTTTTATTTACTTACAGGAAATCCTCAGCCATAGGAGATTTGGTGCAGTGAGGAACTCGAAGGTGGCCACACTACTGTAGCTGTTTATTACTAGTTTTTATTTAAATTTAAAGTTTGTGTTGGGTTTGTTCTTGTAATAAGGGCCTTTTAAGTTTGTTTAAGTTTTTAATTGGGCTTTTGCTTATTTACTTTAAATTGCTAGTTTAGGGAAGACGAACTTTCAAAATAACTACTGTTTTCAAAAACACGAAATTTAAACATTGGGGTTTTCAAAAGCTTCCGCGGTTTTTAGATCACCGTTTAATAACAAAATTATTAATTGATTTTACAAAAATTCAACGACAACAAGTTTTACACTAAACACCTTAATGTGACACCGCCAGATTCGGCCATAACTCCTAGGCCGGGTTTGGGGTGTTACAAGTTTGGTATTAATGTGTATTTTGTGTACTTAATGAGTTTAATGCATTTTTAGGAGAAGAATAAGAGGTGTTGGGCATTCTTTTGACGACTTAGATATTGTTGTTGTTGTTGTTGTTTTTTCGTGTGGTAGGTACTTTAATGTTATGTTAGTGAGTCAATCTTGATTTAGTGTCGCATTTTTTAGTAATTTGATACGTTTGGAATATTGATTTTAGGTTCTGGTGTGTTTGTTCGTGAATTTACATCAAAATCAGCCATCAGGCGTGTGATCTAACTCGAAAAACTCATCAAAAATTCAAAAATTACGTAAAATAAAGTTGTTTTTTGAAACTGCCCAGTGACACATAACCGTATGTTAGGCCGTGAGGGACACACGACCATGTGTGATTTTGTAGCCCGTATGGAGCACACGACTATGTGTGATTTTACAACCCATGTGGCTTGTCATGCAGGCCGTGTTCCTACACTACCGTGTGAGATCATGAAAATAGTGTGAATAGACCATGTGGACCACACGGGCTAGCTTTTTGGGCCGAGTGGGTTTTTTGGGCCAATTAGAGGTTGACTAAAGGACTCAGAATTTGGGTTCGAAGGCATTATGTAGGCCTAAAAAGCGTAAATTTTAGTAAAACAAACATGGGTAAGTGTAGGAAGTATGTTAAATAAATTATGATAAATATAATAATGCGATATTATCTGCTATAAGTAGGTACGTGAGTTAAGCATGACTATTTTATAAACCATGTGTGTTATACATATTTTGTTATCTGTTCTGATAAGCTATCTGATTCGACCATGAATATGATATGCTATGATCTATATAAATTAAGTGTAAGTTGGAGGAAGTGTTTTCTAGTAGCATTACTGCATTTTCGGCAGTTAAACCACGATATATGTTTGGCAACTGAGCTACACTATTATGAGTGGCATACCACCATGATCCGGTGTGATTTGGATGGATGGACTCTTGAATTCCTAATTGGTGTGATTAGTTGGACAGAGTTACTGTGTAGCAGATGAAGGTAGGATTTGCGTTTGCATTTGTTCTGGTTTGGTATGACATATATACTTCTGAAAACATGACATTCTGGTATGATATATTTGTATATAAAATTATGATATTCCAAACCGAAACATGTTTCGGTTATATGATATTATGATCTGAAATATATATGTTTCTGGTAATACAACATTCTAATATGTTGTTGATACATTAAAGTAAAATTTTGTGATCACATTTACGTATGTGCTTGTTAAATAAAAATTATGCTTGTGGGTTGAGACACACACTGGGCTCCTAGCTCATTTGCTTGTTAAATAAAAATTATGTTTGTGGATTGGTTACCAAATAAAATATTTGTGGGTTTATGATTTAATTATTCTTGGACTGTAATATGTTTTTGGTCCTATTTTTGGTTTTTGTTTTATTCGTCGGCATTTAATATTTTTGAGTATTAAACTACAAATTACACAAGCTAATAAGTTAGATTTTGGTTTTCAAACTAAAGCAAACTTTGAAAATTTTCCGCTACAAGGTTAAGTAATCATTTAAGTATTTTTTGAAAATAAAATATAAGGTTTGTAATGAATGATTGTTTTAATACTGGAAATGATATGTTCACATTAGTACTTTCAAAACGCGCGATTTTGAATGTGAATTATGGGTTTTAAATAAGTGTTTTTGAACTTGACTTTTCTAACCATCAATGGGTTTTTTGCCAAAATTTTATGTTTTCGAAGCATGCATTGAGTTTGATTTGAACCAAAGCTTTGAACGAGTTGATTTAATCCCTCAGTATTTGGTCATAACTTCTAAGCTGGGTTTTCAGGTGTTCCAATCCATGCGTGTTGTTCTTTTTAGACGTCAATTGAATCCTCATCAGGCCCACCAAAATTTCTTCTTAACCAACTCATATCTATCTAGGCTCCAAAAATCTTCTTTGGAACCCTCCTTAAAAGTTCCTTACATACGTCTCTCCAATCGGCTGCTTGAACTGACCCAGTCACTTTCAGTCCATCCACTGGTAACCTAAGCTATAGTTGCATGCCCTCCAAAGTGATAGTACACAAGCTGCATGGAAGATGAAATGTGTGCGTCTCAGGTCTCCACTTTTCAACTAACGCGTTTACGAGTGTCGGGTCCAACTTACACCCCTTTCCTACAAGGGCCACATGCGAAAATCGACATCTCTCAAGTAGGGTTCAATCAAGGGTGATGAAGGAGCAGATAGATTACGAATATACGTCTCCAAAATTTGATATTCTTCCTATTTAGGTAAAAAATATACAAAAGATTAAATTCAAATATAACAAGAAAATAGTAAAATTAAACAACATTGAAATATAATAAAAAACATTCTTACCATTTGCAATTAGTCAACGAAAATGTGTTTGTCATCAAAACGAATTAGAGATTTTGTCATTGCTAATTTTGAAAAACACTGAATAATTTGTAATAGAAAAAATAATTTATGAAAATGTTGAGATAATTTTAATAAAAAAATAAAGTTGAGAGAGAAATAAATTTTGAGTGGGAATTTAAGAGGGAATTTAGAGAAATTTGAGAGAGATTTGAGATTGAATTGGAAGAAAGTTGAAATGGGGAAGGGTTATATAGGAAATAAAATGGGACCATAGAGGGTAGGTAGGGGGTCCAATGGCTAATTAAATAGTCGTTGGAGAAAGTAGTCATTGGAGTTATCGTTGGAGGAAAATGCTTCTGGCTGATTTGGTAGAAAGCGCTTTCAGCTAGAAGCGTTTTTCTTGCAACATATTGAAAACGCTTCGAACTGGAAGTGTTTTTCTGCAAATTAGCTAAAAACGTTTATAACTAAGAGTGTTTTTGTAAAATTGACCTATTCCCATAATTTTTTCAAAAACTTGCCTATTTTGGTAATTTTGTTTTTCGATATTTTTAGATAATTTAATCCAAATCCATAATTTTAACATTGGAATTTTTGAAAGATATTTTTAGATAATTTAATCCAAATCCATAATTTTAACATTGGAATTTTTGAAAGTCTCTCGTATGAGTTTGAAATTTCAAAAACTCTATTGTTATTTATAGTTAATTTTGAGGAAAAAAGCTTTCTATATAACAAAAATAAATAAATTTTAAGAAGTATACTTACATTTGTCTCTAAAATTTGCAAACAAATAAATAATAGAAAATACAGCTTAAATGTATAAAAATGAATAAAGAAAAACAATTTTCATTTCTAATAACAAATGAAAATTAAGAAAAAGAAACTGAAGAAAAGTAGATATTTTAATTGGCAAAGGAAGATTCCCCTTTCCTTTTCAATCCACTAAAATACAATTGATAAAAACAAATCCTCAAATTTAGATCCAACACTGCACTAATCTCATAACACAAATCCTTTGGGTACTAAACCAAGAAAACCGAGTTGTGTTAGAGTTTATGCTTTCCGAGTGGTTGACTTTTCCAGACAGATCAACTGAAAATTAAGAAATGAAAATTAAGAAAAAGAAACTGAAGAAAAGTAGATATTTTAAATGTTGTGAAAATCATATAAATAATTAACACAAAGACTTTCACTTTTTTCTAAGTCGATATTTTAAAAGTAGATATTTCATGTCATGTGGCTGTTAATTCCCAAACAAATGTATGGGTCATTGGCAAACCAATTAGCACCAACTTGTTGCAAAGGAAAACCCAAATCCTTCGGCTACTAAACCAAGAAAACCCAGTTGTGTTAGAGTTTATAATTTCCGAGTGGTTGAATCTTCCAGGCAGATCAACTTCAATTTCTTTCTGAAAGTTTCTCCTTATTTTAGTTCAACCTTGATTTCTATTTTGTTCTTTTTTTTCCCCTTTCTTCAAGTTCCTTTCCTTTTGTATTAAGTTTTACATTCCTTTCTTTTTGTATTAAGTTTTACATACTTTTGCTCAAAAAAAGGAAAAAAAAACCCAACCTAATTGAAGTTGTTCTATATATTTTTTGATCTGACCTCATCTTTTTATGTTTTTCTTGAAGCAAGTAAGAGCTAAAAGACTGTTTGGATTTTGAAATGGTAAGTGGATATGTTTATTATTAGTGTGAGGGTAAAAATATTTTCAATTAACTGTCTTTTTTAGTTATAATTATATGACTTTACACTCGTATATGATTTTGTTTGTTTATTAAATTTCTCATAATACTTGCGTTTTGTGTTGTGTTTTCAGCTGGACCGAGTTGAAAGAACAACCCATTGATTCTCAACGTTTGAGTTGTCTTTCACCTTCCTTGGTATGTATAAGAAGTAGCGTCTTAATCTTCAAAACACTTTTTGATTCTTTTTTTTTTATGGTAATTACTTATGATTCACTGCAGTGTTTGAACTTGGAACATCATATTCTTCAATTTGAGCTTGTCAAGCATGGGTTGCGGATTTTGTGAGGCTGCTCTTTCTAACACAGTTGGAACACTGGTTGTGAACTGTGTGGTGAAGCCGGTAGGACGTCAACTTGATTATGTCTGTCGCTTTCATGACAATGTTGAAAAGCTCCGAGAGAAAAAGCGTGAACTTGCAGATGCACGAAAGCGTCTACTACTTAAGATTGAGGAAGCTAAAAACCGGCTTTTACTAATTGAAAATGATGTACAGAACTTGCAATCAAGGGCAGACGAAACACTGTCGGACATGGGAACTCTGGAGGAGGAAATCCAACTGAATAAGAGGTGTCTCAATTGGTGTCCTAATTGGAGTTGGAGATATCAATTAAGCAAGAAAGCAATGAAGAAAATCCAGGATATCTCTGAGCTTTTGGACAAATTTGGTCAACTTGGACCAGTCGGTTACCCTGCTCCTACTGCCCTTCCCACTATAGATTTCCTATGTTCTAAGGAATTTGTGTTTTTGAAATCTTCAGAGACTGCATTCTATCAAATCATTGAAGCTTTAAAAGATGAGAATATCAACATGATTGGGTTGTGGGGGATGGGAGGGGTGGGCAAGACCACCCTGGCTCGTGAAGTTGGAAGTCAAGCTCAAAAACTTAATTTGTTTGACAAAGTTGTGATTACGACTGTGTCTCAAAAGCCAAATCTTGAGAGAATTCAAGATCAAATTGCACAATACATAGGCTTTGGTATGAAGAATGAACAAGGAAGAAGATCCGAGCAAGAATTATGGGTAAGGCTGAAGAATGAACCGAGGATTCTTATCATCCTTGATGATATTTGGGAATCTATCAACTTAAAGGAGAAGATAGGAATTCCAATTGGGGATGATCATAAAGGCTGCAAAGTTCTTTTAACAACACGCCGTCAACAAGTATGTCGAGCTATGGATTGTCAAAACGTGGTACAACTTGACTGTTTGGATGATGATGAAGCTTGGACTCTGTTTGAAAAGAAAGCAGGTCTAGATGACTTCTCTGATGATTCTATTAAAATCCTCGCAAATCAAATTGTCAGAAAATGCAGGGGTTTGCCTACAGCTATAGTTCCACTGGGAAGTGCCTTGAAAGGTAAAACCCATTATGAGTGGCAAGCTGCATACCGGAGACTCAAAGATCGTAGATTGACTGAAATTGAGGATGTTAATGAAGAAAATGCCTATGTATGTCTTGAGGCGAGCTTCGACTACTTGAAGAATATGGAGACCAAGACATGTTTCTTGTTGTGCTCTTTATTTCCTGAAGATTATGAGATTTATGTGGAGAACTTGGTAGGATATGCATGGGGACTGGAGTTGTATAAAGGCATGGACTCAATTAAAGATGTTAGAAGTGAAGTGCTTGCATCAATTAAGAACCTCAAGAACTCCGGTTTGTTGCTAGATTGCGGAGAAAGGCATGTCAAAATGCATGACGTGGTTCGCCAATTTGCTTTGTGGATAGCATCTTCAAGAAAGGATATTTCTTTTGGGACTGTTGAAACACTGCCGATGGATGAAAGTTTCAAGCATTACACAACAATCTCCTTCGAAACTGATCAAACGGATGAACTTCCTAAAGGAGTGGGTTTTCCATACCTCAAACTTCTTTTACTTGGTAGTTTCATGGAAACTTCAAGCGAATGCTTTGAGGGTATGAAGGCATTACAAGTTTGTGCTTTGAATCATCTGTTGATATCTCTGTCTACATTTCAGTTTCAAATGAACCTTCAGACTTTGTATTTGATTGATTGTAAGCTTTCTAACATCTCAATGCTTGGGAAGCTGAAGACACTTCATATTCTCTCTTTAAGTCGATCTGAGATCACTGAATTGCCGACTGAAGCTGGTGATTTGGAAAACCTAAGACTGTTGGATTTATCGTATTGCTATGAACTACGAAGAATCACGCCTAATTTAATACGAAGATTGTCCAATTTAGAAGAACTATACTTACCTGGTTGTGTTGAAAGCTGGACTGCAATGCAACATGGAGCCGGAAGCATGCTACTATCGAGACCAGCAGCT
The DNA here is from genome assembly GCF_007990345.1 of Gossypium hirsutum. Classification (NCBI taxonomy): domain Eukaryota; kingdom Viridiplantae; phylum Streptophyta; class Magnoliopsida; order Malvales; family Malvaceae; genus Gossypium; species Gossypium hirsutum. Next base: position 57,887,609 of record NC_053441.1, on the reverse strand, counting down.
ATCGAGCTATCGAGACCAGCAGCTATCTAGCTCAGCTCATTTTGCTTGGTGTGCACGAATGGTTTTCAGACCAAATGAAGCAACAGATATTGTTGTTTTGTTTTGATGTAACTTAGTTCAGTTTAATTGTAACTAGTTTTAATAGTTAGTTGGATTAAGTTTGTGATTGGATTGATGATGTAAAAGCTGATATGTCAGCTTATTTTGTATTTGACTTAAGCTTGTATTAGTTTAGTTTAAGTGGGAGTAGTTATGTCATTAGGCATCTGTCAAATGAACCAAAATTTGTAGTTCTTTTATATATTCAAATCTTGAATGAAAAATGCAATGTTCAGTTACAACTTTGCTGAGTATTCATTTTTGATCAATTTTTACTTTGCTTTGCTCTTTCTTTGCTTCGATTTTTTCTTGCTTCAGTCCTGCAAACACAGTGTTGTAACTTTGTTTGATGTTTGCTGCTGCCTTTGTTCCAACAAATGGTATCATGAGCCCGAGTCTTTGAGGGGCCTTTGTATGCAATCTGTTGTGTTCGAATCAAAACCAACAGCAAGTTCAAAATTTGGTAAGATTGAAGCACTTAAAATCAGTTTAACAGAATGAGTTTCACTCCACCACCTCCACCAGTGTTCACTGGAGAAAACTATCACATTTGGATAGTTAAAATGAAGACTTATCTCCAGGCACATGATCTTTGGAGTGTGATCGAGAATGATGCTGAACCACCTCCATTGAGAGCCAATCCCACCATTGCACAGATGAGGCAGCATGCTGATGAGCGAGCCAAGAAGCATAAGGCTATGGCCTGCTTGCAAAATGGAGTCTCTGATGTGATATTTACTCGCATCATGGCCTGTGACTCACCAAAGCAGGCTTGGGAGAAGCTGAAGGAGGAGTTCATGGGGACTGATAAGACAAGGCAACAGCAAGTGATCAACCTCAGGAGAGACTTTGAAAATTTGAGGATGAAGGAGTCTGAGACCATCAAGCAGTACTCAGACAGGATAATGGCCATTGTCAACAGCATTAGGCTCCTGGGAGTGGACTTCACAGAGAGCAGAGTTGTTGAAAAGGTTATTACAACTCTCCCTGAGAAATTTGAGTCTAAAATCTCTTCACTTGAGGACTCGAGGGACTTATCAGCCATTTCATTGTCTGAGCTGATAAACTCCCTGTATGCACTTGAGCAAAGGAGGGCAAATAGGCAGGAGGAGAATCCTGAAGCTGCTTTCCAGGCTAAAGCCAGTGAAGGCTCGAGTGTGACTGCAAAAGGCAAGAAGCCTTGGCACAATAGAAGGGTCAAGTCAGGAAGAGATGAAGCAAAAAGAGTGTTCCCACCATGTGTTCATTGCAAGAAGACAACACATTCAGAAAAGTATTGCTGGTTTAGGCCAGATATTCAGTGTAGAAAATGCAAGCAGTTTGGCCATGTGGAGAAGGTGTGCAAGGGCAAACCAAGGGAGGCTGCTCTGCAACAAGCTAGACCTGCTGAGGACATTCAAGCTCAGGAGGAGCAAGTGTTCACAGCAACTTGTTTTGTTGGCACAACCAAGGCCAGCAATGATTGGCTACTAGACAGTGGCTGCTCACACCATATGGCAGCAGATGAGAAGCTGTTCAAAGGCCTAGACAGAAGCTTCCACTCGAGGATTAGAATTGGAGATGGTAGGCTGATTGAGGCTAAAGGCAAGGGCAGTGTGTTGATTAGCACTGGTTCAGGTAACAAGCTGATCTCAGATGTGTTTTTTGTACCTGATTTAGACCAGAATTTGCTTAGTGTAGGCCAATTAGTTGAAAAGGGCTATACATTGGTTTTTAAGGATGGTTGCTGTATTGTTCAAGACATGAATGGTCTGGAGTTAGTCACAGTCTCTATGACTGATAGGTGCTTCATGCTGGATGTTAGCCAAATAGAAAGAAAGGCATACACCAGCCTTGTTGAAAGCACTGACTTGTGGCATAGGAGACTAGGCCATGCAAATTTTAGATCCATCGATCTGTTACATAGGCTGAATCTGGTTGATGACATTTCAAAAATTGAAGTTAGTGGGAATGTTTGTGAGGTTTGTCAGCTTGGTAAGCAGGCTAGACTGCCTTTTCCTGCTGACAGTGCTTGGAGAGCTCAAAACAAGCTCGAATTGGTGCACTCTGATGTTTGTGGCCCTATGAGAACACCTTCAATCAGTGAGAACAGGTACTTTGCCCTGTTTATAGATGATTTAACAAGGTTGTGCTGGGTCTACTTCTTGAAGCAAAAGTCAGAAGTGTTTGAAGCCTTCTGCAAATTCAAGGCTTATGCTGAAAATCAGTCAGGCTGCAAAATTAGAGCCTTGAGGACTGATAATGGCTCTGAATATGTGTCTGAGAAATTTCAGAAGCTTTGTGATAGTGCTGGGATTCACCATCAGCTCACAACAGTCTATACTCCTCAACAGAATAGAGTCTGTGAGAGAAAGAATAGGACTGTACTGAACATGGCCAGGTGCCTCTTGTTTCAAGGGAAGCTTCCAAGTCAGTTTTGGGCTGAGGCAGTCAACACCTCAGTGTATCTGCTCAACAGACTGCCAACTAGAGCAGTCAAGGATAAGACTCCTTTTGAGGCTTGGCATAGAGTCAAACCTGTGGTAACACACTTAAAAGTGTTTGGCTGTGTATGTTATGCACTTATTCCAGTAGAGAAAAGGACCAAGCTTGAGAGCAGAGCAACTCCAGGAATCTTTGTTGGCTATAGCAGCAACAAGAAGGGCTATAGAGTGTATGATCCTACAGCAAAGAAGGTTTTAGTCAGCAGGGATGTAAAGTTTGATGAGGAAAAGGTGTGGAATTGGAATGGTGTTGAGGCTGACTTGTCTGAATTGGACCAGTTAGACTTGGTTGCTGAACCTGCAGAAGAAGGACTAAGTAATGATGCTGTCGATGATATACCAGTGAGGGGCACCAGAACTTTGGCTGATGTCTATCAGAGGTGCAATGTTGCTGTGATTGAGCCCTCAGACTTTGAGGAGGCTGCTAAGAACAGAAGCTGGATGAAAGCTATGGAAGCTGAGTTGGAAATGATCAACAAAAATCAGACTTGGGAGTTGGTGAGCAGACCAGAACACAAAAGGGTCATAGGAGTTAAATGGGTGTACCGGGCCAAGTACAATGCTGATGGCTCACTGAACAAGCACAAGGCCAGGCTTGTGGTGAAGGGCTACAGTCAGCAGTATGGTGTTGACTACCTAGAAACTTTTGCTCCAGTGGCAAGACTGGATACAATTAAGCTGCTGTTTGCTTTAGCAGCTCAGAAGCAATGGAGAGTTCATCAATTGGATGTCAAATCAGCATTCCTGAATGGTTTTCTCAAGGAGGAGATTTTCATCGAGCAACCTGAAGGTTTTGAAGTTGCTGGACATGAAGACAAAGTGTATAAGTTGAGAAAGGCCCTCTATGGCCTGAAACAGGCACCAAGGGCCTGGTATGACAGAGTTGATGCTTACCTGACCAAACTTGGATTTGTAAAGAGCCTTAGTGAGCCTACTTTATATGTTAAAAGGTCAGAACATGAAACCTTGCTGATTGTTTCCTTGTATGTGGATGATTTGCTTGTGACAGGGAGCAAAATTGAGCTCATTGATCAGTTCAAGGTCCAAATGCAGCAAGTGTTTGAGATGACAGATTTGGGGATCATGAATTACTTCCTTGGCATGGAAGTACACCAGTCTGATCGAGGTATCTTCATCAGCCAACATTCATTTGCTTTGAAGATCCTAGACAAATTTTGCATGCATAACTGTAAAGCAGTCAGCACACCTGTGGCTCAAGGAGAAAAGCTGACTAGCAGTGGTGATCAGCAGAGGGTTGATGAGAGGCACTATCGAAGCCTAGTTGGTTGTCTGTTGTATCTAACAGCAACCAGGCCAGACATCATGTTTGGTGTCAGCCTATTATCGAGATTTATGCATTGCTGCAATGAGGCACATTTGAAGGCAGCAAAGAGGGTCCTTAGATACATCAAGGGCACTGCTAGTTTTGGTGTAATGTTTGAAAGTCGGAACCAACTGAAACTAGAAGGCTACTCTGATAGTGACTGGGCAGGATCTCTCGATGACATGAAGAGTACCTCTGGATACTTCTTCACACTTGGATCGGGCATGTTTTGCTGGAGTTCAAAGAAGCAACAAACTGTTGCTCAGTCCACAGCTGAAGCAGAGTACATTGCTGCAGCAGGAGCAGTCAATCAGGCCATTTGGCTAAGGAAGCTGCTTCATGATCTTAATGAAACTCAAGGTGAAGCAACTGAAATTTGGGTGGATAATCAGTCTGCAGTCGCAATAGCCAAGAACCCTGTGTTCCATGGTAAGACTAAGCATTTTAAAATCAAACTGCATTTTGTTAGAGAGGCTGAACAAGCAAAGGAAGTCAGCCTTGTGCATTGCAGCTCAGGAGCACAATTGGCTGACATAATGACCAAGCCCTTAGGGGCTGCTCGATTTGAATCTTTGAGAAGTGCAATTGGAGTGTGTTGCATACAGTCCAAGGAGGAGTGTTGAAAGCTGGACTGCAATGCAACATGGAGCCGGAAGCATGCTACTATCGAGACCAGCAGCTATCGAGCTATCGAGACCAGCAGCTATCTAGCTCAGCTCATTTTTCTTGGTGTGCACGAATGGTTTTCAGACCAAATGAAGCAACAGATATTGCTGTTTTGTTTTGATGTAACTTAGTTCAGTTTAATTGTAACTAGTTTTAATAGTTAGTTGGATTAAGTTTGTGATTGGATTGATGATGTAAAAGCTGATATGTCAGCTTATTTTGTATTTGACTTAAGCTTGTATTAGTTTAGTTTAAGTGGGAGTAGTTATGTCATTAGGTATCTGTCAAATGAACCAAAATTTGTAGTTCTTTTATATATTCAAATCTTGAATGAAAAATGCAATGTTCAGTTACAACTTTGCTGAGTATTCATTTTTGATCAATTTTTGCTTTGCTTTGCTCTTTCTTTGCTTCGATTTTTTCTTGCTTCAGTCTTGCAAACACAGTGTTGTAACTTTGTTTGATGTTTGCTGCTGCCTTTGTTCCAACAGGTTGTAGTTCATTAAAATGGGCGACTGAGAATTCAACTAAAAGGCAAAGCTATTCCAGCCTATCAGAGTTGAATTTATTGCCAAAGTTGGTTGTAATATCATTGGATATTTCTTCTGAACATTTTCTAGATGGCTTTGTGTTTCGTAGATTATGGAGCTTTGATGTTTGCATTGGCATAAAAAGAGAACAGCGGTACCGAAAGAGGGACCTTGAAACTTGTCCAATCTCAAGATCTTTGAGAATCAATAAGTCTGTAGATGCATGCAAGTAACTACTTGCAGATGTAGAATCTCTTCAATTGAATAAGGTGGAGGGTCACCCAAACCTTATTCCGAGCTTGGACTTGGGATTTAGAAAGTTGACTTCTCTAGATCTTCGACGGTGCGACTCTGTGCAATGCCTAATTGATGCATCAAAGCAGCAAGTGCCAATCACTGCACTCTCTAATTTGAGAAAGTTATCATTAAGTCATATGTTTCATTTGGAAGAGATGTGCAATGCTCCCCAGCCGCAAGGTTTTTTACAAAAGCTTGAAGAGGTTATAGTTTCAGATTGTGGTGAGATGCAAGTGTTATTCCCAATTGCTGAATTGAGGAGCATAGAACAAGAAGGGCCCAGTCGTTATTTAAGCCTCCAAAGTCTGAAGATTGTTGAAATAGAGAGATGCAATAATTTGAAATATATCTTCCCAATGTCAGTTGCTAATAGCCTTAGGAAATTGCATACTTTGAAGATAAAGAGTTGCTCGCAATTGGAAGATATAATCCAAGACCGACAAGTGGAATACAAATGTCTACTCCAAAGTCTAAGGGAAGTATGTGTATCTCACTGCAATAACTGGACATTTCTTTTCCTTATTGTCCTATGGTCAAAGATTGGAAAATTTGATTATGCTTTTCATTTTAGGTTTCGTTAATTGCCTCAATTGAAAGGAAAGGATGTGAACGATATTATGCTCACACAATCGTCTTTGCAGAAGTTAAAAGTGCACAATTGTCCTCAATTGACACATTTTATTATTTCGACTACGATACAAGTAAGATTTTTCTTTTTTTATATTATTTATTTTTTTTCTTTTTTTTCTGTAATAATTTGTTGTTTGAATAGTTGTTTAAAAGATAGATTTTATTTTATAATTTTGGTCTAAAACTAATCTAAATAACCTTTTAAACAAATTAGTTGATTATAATACCATATAATAAGATTAATAAAATTTTCGAAAAAAAAATATTATCCAAACTTTATGTTTTAGATATGTTGCAAATTATTTATCTAATACTAAATTATATTATACCTATTATGTGGGTCAACAAAAATAAGCTATATAAAATTATATATAAGTTTTAGTTTAGTTGGTATCGATATTGTTGTCTGAATAGGAGGATATGGGTTCGAGCACACTCAAGCACTTGTATCTTTCTATTTAAATGTGAGAAGGAATTATGGATGATTTTAGAATTTGTACTAAAAAATAAACTAGAAAAAAATATATTTTAATTTTTTTAAAATATAGCCTTTTACACAGGTGGTTTTTTTTATTTTTGTATTAATATATGAAAATGAGTTTAAGTAATTCTCAATTGCATTGTTACACTTGTCCAATAATTTATATGTACAGATTATGTGATATTATTAATGACTGTTTTTGTACTACATTTTTGGAGTATAATATTGATTTAAGGTAAAATATTTTTTTTGTAAGGAAATTAGTTGATGAAATGTTAAGTTAGTTGTTGACATCTTTGAACATTTTGAAATTGAAAATTGATGATATGTTTATAGGAATTGGTGTTTGGGAAGATGACAAATGAACAATTGAGCAATTTGCATTCATGTAAATATGAGGAATTGGAGCAATATCAAATGTCATCACAACATCATCCCCTACCTATTTGCTTTCCAAATCTGATTCTAATTGATATCTTGGAATGTGAAAGCTTGAAATCTCTCTTTCCAATTATTGTTGCTCAAGGTAGCTCTAAAAAACTAAATGCGCCCAATTTGCAAACTCTGAGGATAGAGAGGTGCTTTGGAATGGAAGAAATAATCCAATACTTACAAGTATCAACCATAAGCTTCCAATGCCTAAGGGAAGTACAAGTCACAGAATGCAATAAATTGAAATTTCTCTTCCCAATGTGTGTTGCTAATAGTCTTGGGAAATTGCAAACTCTAAAGATAGAGAGCTGCTTTGGAATGGAAGAAATAATCCAAGAGTCACAAGTATCAACCATAAGCTTCCAATGCCTAAGGGAATTACAAGTCACAAAATGCAATAAATTGAAATTTCTCTTCTCAATGTGTGTTGCTAATAGTCTTGGGAAATTACAAACTCTAAAGATAGAGAGGTGCTTTGGAATGGAAGAAATAATCCAAGACTTACAAGTATCTACCATAAGCTTCCAATGCCTAAGGGAAGTACAAGTCACAGAATGCAATAAGTTGAAATTTCTCTTCCCAATGTGTGTTGCTAATAGTCTCGGGCAATTGCAAACTCTAAGGATAGAGAGCTGTTCCCAATTGCAAGAAATAATCCAAGGACCAGAAGTGTTAATCTCAATGTCTCAAGGTCTTGCACGATTGAATGAAGTTGAGTTGACTAATTTGCCTCAATTGAAAGGAAGGGATAAAAACGACATCGTGTTGACATTGCCATCTTTACACGTGTTAAAAGTGAGAGATTGTCCTCAATTGACACCTTTTATTGTTCCAACTAATATACAAGTAAGACCTTCTTATATATATTATTTATTAAAATTTTCACCTTTTGATTTTTTTTTTGTATAAATAAATAAATGCTTGTATAACTCTATAAAAATTGTTTTCATTTTAGTCTAAAAACTAATCTAAATCAACCTTTAAGTAGTTTAGTTAATTAAAATACCAATTAGTAACATAAATAACATTTCAACTGAATACTTTTATAATCTATATAATTTACAAAGAATATATTGTTAAGACATTTTAGTTTCTTATATATATATATATATATTGCAAACACTATCTAGTACTGCGTAATATTATTTATGCTGTGTTTTTGCATCATATTTTTGGAGATTTTTTTTTTGTAATTTATGATTATTTGAGTTGAACAGTAAACTTTTAAAAATTTGATTTCTTTGACTATAAAAGATTGAAAAAGAAATCTTGTGCTTATTCTTAAAGATTCAACATTAGTGTTCAAACTTAAAGAATCTATTAAGTAAAATAAATTAAACCTTAATTTTAATAAAAGAAATTGTTAAAATAAAAATTCCATAAGAAAATGAAATAATAAAATGATAGGTGTGAAGTGAATGGCTTTCAACACTTTGAAATTCATGATTGATGTTATGTTTATAGGCATTGGTGTTCTCGGAGATGACAGAAAAGAAGCCGTTATTTGAATATTCTGGATATGATGTTTCAAGTCTGGATATCCTAAGGTGGTACAAACTAATTGGATTGCGGGTGATATGGAATGGTCCCATCCAAGTTGAACACTTTCATAATCTCACTCATTTGATGGTCATTGATTGAAGAAGGTTAAGATACATCTTCTCACCTACCATCGCTCGAAATTTGCCACAATTGTGGATGTTGCATATATCTGACTGAGGAATTGGATCAAATAATTGAGAAGGATCAAACTGCATCACAACATTATCTCCAACCTATTTGCTTCCCTAATTTGAGTTCGATTACAATCATTAGCTGTGTAAAATTGAGATGTCTCTTCCCAATTACTCTTGCTCATGACGGCCTTCCAAAACTATATCGATTAGAACTTGAAAATATCACCCAATTAGAGCCAGGTGTTTGGAGGAGAAGATGTGAGTGAGGACGAAGAGAAAGTGATACACCTACCTCGATTAACCTACTTAAAGCTTGATTGGCTACCATACCTCTTGTTCTTCAGCCCTTTGGGTTATCATTTTATTTTCCAGTCCTTGTGTAGTTTGGAAGTAACATATTGTCCCAACATAATCACAAGATTTAGTGTTGATTCAAAGGATTCAGTGCATGCCAAAACACAGGTACACTACTCTTCCAAACTCAATAATAAGCTTTAAAACAAAAGTTCATCCATTGAATTATTTCCTCTATGTATAGCTTCCAAACACTTTATTTACTAAGCTTTAATTTCTATGCATTCATGCAATATTTTTATTTTGGCTGTGAAATTGCATCAACCGTACATGGTTTTTGCTGGCTGTCAATATTTCTTTCTAGATATCCTTGTTGCATTATTAATTTCAATTCACAGTCCTTGTTCTTAATATGTCATGCTTTGTCCAATTTTGAAAAACTGGCTTTGCTTTCTTCATCATCAATCATCAAAAGCAAACAGTAATAAGTGAAGGTTTAATTTGCTTTGCAGGCAAGCCATTCAGTTGACGAAATTATAGTGGAAGATGAAACTGCATGGTCAATTGGTAGTGATATACAATGGTGGAATGGGGAAGATGGAGAAGATCATGAAAGTGATTTTGAATATTAAAATGAACGGAGCAGTAAATGAAGTAATTTCTACTTCAAAATTAATCATTGTGAATGTACATTCACAATTGAATGCCATGTATTCGTTATTATGTACCACTTACTTTTTCAACTAATTCTAACATTACAGAACGTAAATATAAAGATTTTGTTTCTTTACAAGTCCTTCCAAAAGATAAAAAAGTCTTTGCCGATTTTCTCAGCCAATATGGACTCTTCCCGGCGTTAGAAGAAAACAAGGCTTGGTTAATGATGATTTCAACCTTTTGTCTAGCTTTCGTTTAGCTTTTGGATTCTTCCAAGCTACCTTCATGTTTCTCCATTTTTTTTTCAGTTGGTTATGCCCAAACAACTCAATGTTTTGTGATGTGTATTCAAACATAAAAACATGTGATGATATTTCAACCATATAAAAAAAATCCCGACACACGCGGGAAAGGACACGTGATATGTGTTTGATGAAGTGGCAGAACCCAGGGCGCTTATTAATGGAAAATTTTTCATTTAGGCTCTTTATAATTTATAAAATTTTAAATTAATAGTTGTAAAATTACACTTTAATCCTAAAAATGATAAAAATTTAATTTATTCCTTTAAAAAGTATAAAGATATAGACTATTAAAATGGTGAAATTGTATTCTTACTATCCTAAAAATATACAATTTAATTTTGAACGCAAAAAATATTTTCTAGCTCCACCACTAGTAAAATCCATATGTGAATTAATAACACATTAGCCCAAACAAATGTGAATGAATCCATATGTTTAAAAAAGATAAGGGTAAATTACACTATTAATCCCTCAATTATGTGTCATTTAATTAAAAGAGTTACAATTTGGATACTAACGTTTTCGAAATTGTTTTTTTCACCAACTATTAAATAGCTAACAATCACACTTTTTTTAGTTAGAATAATGACAATTTTAATCCTTAGATTTTATACTTTCTCTCAATTTAACCCTAATTCTTTATAAAAATTATTTTAAAAAACTCAATATATTATTTTAAAAAATAGAAAAGTCTATTTAAAAATTATGGTTTCTGCAACAACAAAATATTCAGCATTGCCATAAATCATGAAAATGGATAATAAAAAAAATAGATCAATTTCAATCTCTTAATATAATATTCATTTTGTACAAAGTTTGAATGTGATTAAAAACTAATGTTCAAACTAATCTCACTAAGACTTGTGAAAATCACTTTGATGTCATTCTTTTAGTAAAAAAAATACAAAATATGCCATAAAATATTCTTTTGTTGATCTAAAACCGTTGCTAAGTAACAAGCAAAGAGCAAAAGTGACTACAAAAGTGTGTACTTCTGCAAGCACTGTGATAATCAAAAACAAAATAGGAAACATCAAAGTTTGTTTATGCAATTCAGTTTCCATACATTTGTGAAGCCTTGCTCAGTGAGGAGAATCACTATACAGAATGAAGATTCCTCACTCTTGTACCTTTGAATGATGATTCCTCACTCTTGTACCTTCGAAGACTAGATCACTCACCACTAAATTCTCCCTCAGAGAACTTAGTTTACAAAACCACAATACAGAATTTTACAATCACAAATGCACTCTTGCAAAATAATGTTCCTCACTTGAACATATAAATGCTCTTAATAATTTGTGCATCAACCTATACAAGTCTCTTAATTACATAGAGATTTCGAGACTTGCTAACATAATGAAGATCTATCACAATCCTTACTAAACAACAACTAAAATAGCTAAATACAATATAATATTAACAACCACAATAAACATTGACGGTTGGTAGCTAACTCTTCATTTTTTTGATCTGATCCAACTTCCTGTATCCATAGGAATTGATATAAGCAATCCAATCCAACCTGATCCAATCTTCTAAATAAGTTTCTCCAAGTGATATGATCTTTATTGATGAGCTTGATTAACATCAGCTTAGCCCAAAGATATAGATCAATAAATTGCCAATCTTCCAAATATAGCAAGTTGTTTTGTCATAGTGGTTGGGGTAGTGGGTAATTCCCATAATACATTGCAACAACTTCGAATATTTCTACATTTTTCAAAATCCAAACCGAAAAAACAAATCTTTTTTCTCATTCTTTTCAAATAATGAAAAATAATTTCCCTAATTTTCTCTCACTTATCTATCTTTTTTTTAAAAATTATCTATTTTTATTTAATTTTCAAATTTATGTATTTTTAAGATTTTCTAATTTAAAAAAAACTCAATTTTTTTTATTGAATCAAGGCCAAATTAGTACTCTAGTCATGTTTGGTAGGCTTGATGTAAAAGAGGAGTGTTATGTTAAATAACACTCAACTCTAAAAATGACGAATAAAAGATCAAAGCTACTACATCAAATTGTTTGGATGTTGAAAATTGTGATATATATATATTACTTTTCTTATCATGTGTTTTTCGATATAATATTAAGGGTAGGAGATGAGGGTAACATGGTTCGCACTTGTGCCAAACAAGTGTTCGATACAATATATTAATCTTCTTACCATGTGTTTTCTGTAAGTTAAAACATAAGTGTTATTTATTAATTTATCATCTTACCCTTAACATCTTTTTATATATAGTCTAAAATAAAATATAAAATATAGTATTTACAAAATATTTACATTAAAATATAATAAAATAACAAAATAAAAAATATTATAACAATTAATTTTATAAAATATTAAAACAATAAAATAAAATTATTATTGTTTAAAATAATATATTAATATTATTACTTTTAAAAAATAATAAAAATATTTTTATATAAATTTATATAAATAAAAATATTTAAAAATATGTTTTTATATTAATATTAATATATTAATGAAAATATTAAAATGTATAATTTTAATATTAGTTTAATAAACCCGAACATGAACATAAGACGGACGTAGAGAATAAAAAAAATAAAACATTTATATAATTTTATATTAAATATATAAAATAATAAGACATACTTTTTAAAAAATAACTAGATTTTTTAAAAGGAAAAATAACTAGTTTTATCCTCTGCTTTTGATGGGGTTTCTAATTTTCTTTATAAAATTTTCGTTACTTAATGTAAAAATTAATTGTAAATTAAATTTTATTAATTATAAAAATTAAAATTTTCTCAGATCAATTATAAATATAAGTTAATGCGTGAGTTAACTTGTAGATCAATCACTTTAAATAAATTAGTTAAATATAAAAAAACTCCTTACATGTTATATATATATATTGAATATTCACTTGTTGAATATCAATTCCTTGAACAGAGGCAACTAATATTAGGTTGTTGCCCGACACTTGTTTGTTTGTTTGAAGCAAGGATCAATGGCTGGCAGTAGAGCTGATAGAATCATTGTAAAATTATGTCTCCTTAACTCTCGAAGCTAATGGTTTTGCGGGTGGGGTTTGGGTTCTATGGAGCGATGATATTATGGTGGATATTTTGAGTTTACATTCGTAGATGGTTCGCATGAAGGTTAGAAGCAGGCAAGGCGGTGCTAGTTTTCCTTGTTCTGCAATATACGTTAGGCTGCATCCAATGTTGAGATGTAAGTTGTGGAGTTTTTTTTGGAGAACTTGGCAAAAGTCGGTTGTCGAACCTTGGGTTTTAGCTGGCGACTTTAATGCGATCTTGGATGGTTCAGAAAGGATTAAGGGTAGTCCATCTTCGTGAGTGGGTTGCAAACAGTTCCAGTCGTTCATTTTTTAAAGTGGGCTGTGCGATTTGGGATTTAGTGGCCCACAATTTACTTGGGAGTAGAGGAAATTTATCACAGCGTCTGGATAGGGCTATTTGTAATTTGGCTTGGGATTCATTTCCACCTAGTTTTTTGATGCGTAATCTTCACTATTTGAAGTCAGATCATCGTTCGATTCTGCTTTCGCTTTGTCCTACGCAAAACAGAGGTAATAGGCCAGTAAGATGTATAGCAAGTTCGATGTTACATGCTGAATTCAAGTCTCTTGTCAGAGATTGTTGGAAAAATGAGTAGGAGGTCGGATTGAACTTAGGGCGATTCCAGGAGGTGGTTTAGGTATGGAATAAACTGGTCTATGATAACATCTTTGTGCAGAAAAGGAAGCTAGTGATCAGAACTAGAGCGAGTATTGGATTGGGGACCTTCATCGAGACTCCAAGCTCGTGAATTAGAATTGCGCCATGTAACCTCCCCAACTCGGCCTAGACGTTAGACCCGAATCTGGGAGATTACATCGGCCACTGAGATGGCCTAAACAGAATTGTTGGAGTTTTAAAATGGTTGATTTTAAAACATTTGTTTGTTTTAGAAGAAAACTTAGTTTATTTGCGGAAAGCCATATGAGTTAGTAAAAACTGAATTATTTTTAACGTCTTTCATGTGACAGTGTCCATCTTAGTTAATTTATTATCTTTCCAAAACTTATTTTCAGCTTTAACAACAAAAAAGTTATATTAACGTAATTTTAATAAAAATCATGCTTCATACATAATTAAATGAAAATTTATATTCTACTAGCTTAAATGATTTAAATGTCATGCATGCCTAAGTAGAAATCATAAACTAAGTCCCGTGCCACAATTCAAAATAAAATATTACAGTATTTAAATAATAATAAAATATCAAATAGTAACTTAAAAATATTTATTAAAATCGAGTCGAGCACCTTCGAATGTCGAGTCCACGTCCTAACCTTGCAGGCTATCTAAAAAGATGAGAGTAAAAAAGGAGTGAGCTATGAAGCTTAATGTGATTTCCATCACAAGAAAAATCTGTGCCAACCGTAGACAAATCGTACAGAAAATCAATTCATAAATTAATCACATTTACTTAGTCAGATAGAACATTGGTAATTCAGAATACCAATCGACATAACGACTCAATGTTCGTAGCCATGTCATTGCTTATGAATGCAATGCAAGTTTGCTTTAACAGTAAAAAGGTCCTACCCTACCGCCACACACCAAAATAGGAGTTCGCCAGAACTCTTCTTGTAACAGCCCGATTTCAGAATAGTAGTTTCGGGACCACAAATCCGAGTCAGAAAAATATTTTAATATTATTTTGTGTGTTTATAATGTGTGAATTTGATTGTGTGAAATTTTCGTGTTTAAATTTTAGCGTTTGACTGACCGATTAAAGAAAATGGCTTAATCGCATAAAATAAAAAATTGATAGTTAAATGTGTGATTGCCTAATTGAACTTGTCTTTATAATATGACGCACTTCTGTTGAAATTATGCCATAGCTAATATTAGTGGACGGCTAAGGAAAATGTTAACCTTAAAATATATATAAGTTCTATTTATTTATATAAGGTTAAATTTGTAAATTAAAAATATATTATAATATATGTTAGATAAAAACATAAAAAAAATTAAGGTTATTATCATCTTTCTTAGCCGAATGCATGCAAAAGAAAAAGAAAAGAAGCCAAGCAATATTCGGCCATTTTGAAGCTTGATTAAGGTTAGTTCTTTGTTCGGTTTTTGATAATTTTTACGTTTTTGAGATCGTTGCTTTGAATACTATCCGACCCATGTTTGAATTTTTGATTTTGATGAATATTTTGAGTTGTGTCATTGATGAACATTTGTGTTATGTGATATTTGATGATGAATAATGAAAGACATGTTTTAGATTAATATGTTTTGTATTGGAATTTTTGATGAAATTGAGTAATTAGGGCTAAATTGCAAAAATAATATTTTTAGAGATTAAAATGTGAAATAAATAAAATGTGTGGACTTAGAGGGACTATAGGAAGATTCGGCCTAGCTATGGTATATGCAAATTTTGTGTATTTTGTGTTTTATGCAATAGGGATTAAATTACAAAAAGTGTAAAATATCAGGGGCAAAATTGTAATTTGTTCATTTATGTGTTCTTGGATTAAATTGAATGAATGTGTGATTAAATTAGTTAAATTTGAATTTATTTAGATCAAGAACAAAAGAAAACAGACTTAGATCGGGGGAAATCGAAAGTAATTGAATAGTAAATTATATCGTCCGACAACATCCTAGGTAAGTCAATAAGCTTTTAAATGTTGTTAAATTAATGAATATGTAAATAATATGTGATAAATTGAATTATTTGGTTTATTAAATGACTTGGCCGAATATGATCTTGGAATAGGGATTTATTTTGAGTTTGATTTGATCGATAATCAATGTCTGGAAGTCCCGTACGAATCCTAGGAATAGATAGGATACTTATGTCATGACATAGGATTTTCGATATGTGTTTTCGTGTAAGACCACGTCTGGGATGTTGGCATCGACTTTTGTTACGTGTAAGACCCTGTCTGGGACAGTGGCATCGATATGTGATTACATGTAAGACCACGTCTGGGACGTTGGCAATGTGAAGTAAAGATAGAATGTGAAATCGAATTAAAAGGTTCAGGTATGTATTCATACTATGTTATGAAATTAAGGTAAGTTGTATATTTGAATTGATGATATAAAGCTATGTGAGATATGAATTATGTGTTAGCATAATTGAGCATATAAGTGATTCGGTCTATCGGTGTGTTTGTAATATTATAAGTGATTCGACATATTGATATCGTTGTAATATTTAAAAGTGATAATTATATATGTTTATGAGTATTTGTGCATTTAGCTATATGATGATAAATGCTAATTTATTTTTAGTAACATATAAACTTGTGAGTGTGATATATGTATATTTAATTAAAGTTTGGATTGACTTGGCTATTTGATTTAGTGTTAATGTTCATATGGTTAATGTTCGCTTATGACTTACTAAGCTGTGGAAGCTTAATGTGTGCATGTTTACTCTTCGTTTTATAGATTTTAGAAGTTGGTTACGAGCTCGGGGATCATCGAAGAAGGCTATCACACTATCGACTCCTTTTGGTATTTTGTTAAGATTAAATTCGATCTTATGGCATGTATAGCATAGTTGAAATGCTAGATTTTTGGGTTATAATATTAAGCCATGCGAAAATGGCTTATTTCTTTTGATTAAGCTTAGTTTCTATGCCTATGATTATAATAGATTATTTGATGCTTAAGTTATTTAGATTCGGTCATGGTATGATTATGTGTGACTTGTTTAATATGTTTTGTTAATGATCGATTGAACTAAGTCATGGATTAAGCTTGTATCGAAAGTAATATATATTTTCAGTCATGATTTAGGTCTGTTTTGGAAGTGTGTTTTATGCTATAAATGAGTACATGAAATTGAGTTGGAAAATGAGAAATGATATATATATAAAATTTTAATATATGAGTTAAGTATTATGCATGTCATATATATGTGTGCACTTAGTATATGCTTATAGCTTAAATTAGCAAGATTAATACCGAATGTATAAATGTTTGTGATGTTTGATGTATATTTATCATTCGACTTAGTAGTGGGGTAAAAGGATGATTATAGTTCGAATGTGTTTAGGTTATTTTGATTTGGTTTGTATTGGTAATGTATGCATATATATCATGCTTGAATGATTGGTTAATTAGGTACGGTTGGTAAAAGATAAATATGAATATGTCATATGATTGTTCTAGTTGATAATTAAAATAAATATGTTTATAAGGCTAAAGATATATGATACTAGAATGATAAGCATGATATTTGATTTATAACATTTAAATAAATATATTATGTATCATAGGTTATAATGATTGTCTAATTGTGGAATAACTTAGCTTGAGGTATGAATGAAATTTTTGGCACGATCTAATGCATATAAATTGGCATGCGAATGATGTGTAATCTTAGTTGTTATTTGTTCCCAAATTTACTTAAGATAACAATGTCATATGCACATGGTTTTATAATTGATAGAGAAACATGTTCAGTTTTAAATCATGTTATTTTAAATGTGTGCAATGCTACTTAAATGAGTGATACTTAATTATGTGATATGGTTCATATTGTTTGAACTTAAATGCGCATCATGGTTGCTGCTAATCATTATTATATTCGACCATAATGGTTAATAATCAAAGTTGTATTTTTGTATGGATGATAATTGGTTTTAATATGTGAACATGCTTAGGCTATAAAAAGGTTATGTTTGAGGATAGCTTATGAAAAATTTGTTATCATGTATGCTGGTATATGTTGTGTAATGACACATATATATAATCGAATAATCTTAAATATAATTATGATATTATTATAGAAATTTTAAGTTTAAATTCGAATAGAATAAGTGTTCTGATGAGTTTAAATTTTGAAGCAATAAATGTAGCAAAACTCTGTTCTGAATTGTGATTCATGCAGTAATGCCTCATAACCCTAATCCGGTGACGGATATGGGCTAGGGGTGTTACACGTCTACCTTCACACCATATTGTGGATAAATCACTGATCGTTGCAGATAACTGCTAACAATAAGATATTGGTGGATGAACCATCTGTCGGTGCAGATAAAAGCTTCTAGTACGTTGTGGATGAACCACTGGTCGAGTAAGTGACTACTGACTAGTTGTGGATAAACCACTGGTCAAATAGATAAACTATTTGTAACACCCCAAACCCGTATCCGTCACCAAATTAGGGTCACGAGGCATTATTGAACATAAGTACAAATCAGAACAAACACTTATTACAATTCATGTATAAAATTTTATCAACTTCTTTATCAAAGTTCTCAAGCTCAAATTACATCTCACCAATCATACATAAAATGTCAAGTCATTACATATATATATCACATATCCAATTAAATAAATCATGAATCATTCACGAACTAAGTAGCCATAATTCACTCAATTACATAAACCAAATTCGCATTACAAACCAAGCTCTAAAACTCAACCAAGTCATTACCATTTACTTATTCAAATATTCGTACCAACTAATATATATATCCATATCCTGTTTCTTATGCTTCATAAATTCAATGTTCAAAGCATTTGTCCATCTATTCATGGCATTCGAATACCTAAAATATAATCAAATATATTTTATTCTGTAACAGCCCGATTTTGGGCTTAGTCAGAACAGTGGTTTTAGGACCACAAATTTGAACATTTATTTTTATTATATTTTTATGGTCTACAATTTCACGGAATGGTTTTGTGAAAATTTCGTTCAAAAATTTCGACGCTTGGGCACTCAATTTAGTCAAAAGGACTAAATTGTAAAAAGTGAAAAAGTTGAGTTCTACATGTTAGAGGTCTCCAATTGTTATGAAATTTTAAATTGGAGGTCCTTAAATGGTAATTAGACCATTGGTTTAATTTTGGACAAAAAATGGACATGAGATAAGTAAAATAGGAAATTTTTAAGTTAGGGGTATTTTGGTAATTTGGTAAATTAAATGACTTAAAAAGACAAAATAAGGCCAAAAATCATCATCTTCTCCATGGGGTTGGCCGAATGTATCATGAAGCCATGGCTAAGGTTTGTTCAAGCTTCCAAGCTTCATAGTAAGTCCGTCTTTGTCCCATTTTTAATGTTCTTTATATTTTTGAAATCCTCGAAGCTCAGTTTACCTATTTCTACTGTTACCGTGAGCTAGGGTGTAACAGCCCGATTTTGGGCCTAGTCGGAACAGTGGTTTCGGGACCACAAATTTGACAAGGAAAAATTTATTTTTCTTATATTTTTATCGTCTACGATTTCATGGAATGATTTTGTGAAATTTTCGTTCGAAAATTTCGACGTTTGGGCACTCAATTTAGTCAAAAGGACTAAATTGTAAAAGGGCAAAAGTTGAGTTCTACAAGTTAGAGGTGTCTAATTATTATGAAATTTTAAATTGGAGGTCCTTAAATGGTAATTAGACCATTGGTTATTTATGGACAAAAATGGACATGGTTAGTAAGTAAGCTATTTAAGGGCATTTTGGTAAAATGCCTTAATTGATGACTAAAGACAAAATAACATGAAATAAATTATCATCTTCTTCAATTCTTTTCTCCATGGCCGTATGTAGCAAGGGAACACCATGGCTAGGGTTTTTTCATCTTCCAAGCTTCATGGTAAGTCCGTTCTAGCCCCGTTTTCTTGTTCTTTGTATTTTTCGAATCCCGATAACTTGCTTAAGCTATTTCTACCATTAATTCAAGCTAGAATTTATGTTTTAAAAATTACCCATAGATGAAAAGTGTGAATTTTGATGTTTCATGATAGAATATGAAGCTTAGAATTATGTTCAACGATTTTTGCTAAGCGATTTTCAGCGAAAACGAGTAAAACGACTTAATCGGTAAAAATACCTAATGTTCATAAGTGCACTTTAGAGCAAGAATTTGATGTTGCTGTAGAAGGGAAAATGTTCAGCATGTTATATTACATAATAAAAATAAATAAAGTTTAATTTCCGAGCCTAGGGACAAAATCGTAATTTTGTGAAACATTAGGGGCAAAAATGTATTTTTCCAAAATGTGATTTTTGGACTGGATTGAATAATGTGAATGTTATATAAGCTAAATATGTTATTAAAGTTAAGAAAGACAAGGAATTGACTTTGATTAGTAAAAAAAATGAGAAAAAGTGAGAAATTTCCCGATTGAACATTCGGAATAAAAATGGGTGTTTTGAATGAAGTGACAGAAATGATTACATATGTGGTATGGACTGTGTGTAGGCCACTATGTGAAGGTGAAAGTAATGGTTGAAGTGATTCAAATCGAATTATTAAATTGGTTATGGAGTTGAGTGGAAAGATTGGTATTATAATGTGTTATGGAGAAATTGTAAATTATTGGGAAGTAAGAATCTTTGTGGAACTGTCGGAATGGTAAAGATTTGAGTAAGGTATCGATGAACACGTGTGTAGTACTGTGTGAAGGCTACTACATGTATCGATAAATAATGGTCACATGTGTAGTACTAAGTGAAGGCTAAAATGTGTACCGAGAAGCTTTGGTCACTTGTGTAGTACTGTGTGAAGGCTACTACGTGTATCGATAAATAATGGTCACATGTGTAGTACTAAGTGAAGGCTACTATGTGTACCGAAAAGCTTTGATCACGTGTGTAGTACTATGTGAAGGCTACTTCGTGAACCGTAAAACTTGATCACGTGTGTAGTACTATGTGTGGGCTACTACGTGTATCAGAATGATAGGTCGCATGTGTAGTACTATGTGCAGGCTACTATGCGTATTGGATAGCTTCGATCACGTGTGTGGTACTATGTGAAGGCTACTACGTGTATCGGATAGTGATGGTCACCTGTGTAGTACTATGTGCATGCTACTATGTGAGCCGGTATAATTGATTACAAAGGGTGGTTGCTGTGTGCTGAATCCACCGTGTATCTGTTATTATTCCGAAGTGTTCATCGGGAAATTGACTAAGTGTAATTGATTAATGAATATAGGTGTGGAATTGAATTGAATATTGACTTAGAAATGGAAAAGTGAATTTTGAATTGAATTGTGATAGAAAGTGAAAAAGTGAAATTATGAAAGTGTACATTTAGCAACAAAACAGTTTAGACAGCAACAGTTGTGTGATTTTAAAAAATCACCAAAAATGGTGGAAATTGAATTAGAGACTGAATAATATATGAAATTGAAGATGAATGAGTCTATTTTCACATAAAAGAAATATAGCAAGCAAATGAGTTTTATATTATGAGATATTTGAATTTTAGTGAGATAGAGCTAGAATGATTTTGGAATCCACTGTTCTGACTTTTAAAATTCACTAAAAATTGTACAAAAATAATTATGGCTTGTAATGTACATTATTGAATTCCTCATTGAGTCTGTTTTCAAGAGAAACAAACGAGAACATCATTTGAATTCTGTACAAGGAGATAAACAACTTTTAGTGAAGAGGAGTCAGAGCTGTTGAGTAGTGAAACAGAGGAGAGTTTAAAGAATAAACTGTACTAATTAGCTAAACCTAAAATTCTTAAAATTTTATGGCAAGAATATATGTGAGTCTAGTTTTGGGAAAAATTATCAGAACTTAATTCAGAACTCTGTAGCTCCAGATAAAAATAATTTTGTGACTGTAACTCGATTAGACAGCTTTAAATTTAAATATAAGTGGATAGTGAAATTATGTATAATGCTATTTAAGCATGTTTTATACATAAAGGATATGGAATGGAGGGGAGGAGGAGGATAATAAAATGTATGAAAGAATTGTGTATAATGGTCATATGGCCGATTATAATCGGTAAATGTTAAATTGAATGGTAAATACGTATTGGTACTGAAGGAACTATTGCGGTATTGAAAAGCAATTGATCAAATGTTTAAGAAATTTAGTCATGACATATATATATGTGATAATAATGATATATGGATGATTATATCGTTGAGTTGCATTGATTAATTCGGTTTATGTGATGAAAATGTCAAGAACATTTGTCTTTGATATGTGATGATAATGGTTTAAGCTCATATGGGAAAATAAAGTTTCATAGTATGAGAGTGTGATATTGAAATATATATGTATTGGATTGAGAAATTGATTTGAATTGTGAACATGAAAGATTGTGAATTGAATAAAATGGAAATGGAGCTTTGAATTAGATGAGTAAGTATCGGGTCTCGTAGGCCCTATTTGTTATGAATATAATATTTTGAGGATATGTTGTAAAGAATTATAAAAGCATGTTAAAAATTTGAAGAGTTTAAATTTGAATGAAATGTTGTAACTCGGTTTAATACGTTTACATGTGTAAGTGTTCTAGTAATGCCTCATACCCTATTCCGGAGTTGAATACGGGTAAGGGGTGTTACATAGGGTTTATGTTTAAAAATTTACCCATGGATGATATGCATGTATTTTTATGTTTTATTGAAGAATATGAATGTTTGGAGTGTGATAAACGACTTGAACTATGTGATTTTTGATAAAAACATCTAAAAGGATTAATTTGGAAAAGTTATAAAATATGTCATAAGTGTGTGCGTAAGTGAAAATTTTGGATTGAAACTGTCATAAAATGGTTCGGCTAGGCCTAAAATGCAATGAAATTGAATAAAACTTATTTTACGAGCCTAGGGGTAAAATCATAATTTTGTGAAACTTTAAGGGCAAAAATGTAATTTTACCAAAGTGTGATTTTTTGGACTAGATTGAATAATGTGAGTGCTAAATAAGTTAAATGTGTTATTATAAATTGAGAAAGACGAGAAATTGACCTTGATCAGTGAAAAGAAAAGTGAGAAAAAGTGAAAATTCTCAGTTGAACCCTCGAAATAGAAAGGATATCCTTGATTATAAAGGTGGTTGCCATGTGCTGATTCTACCACATATCATTGTTTATAAGGGTGGTGCTATGTGCTAATCCACCGTGTAACTGTTATTATTCCGAAGTGTTCATCTGGAAACTGACTAAGTGAAAATACATGTGATCATGTAACGATTAAGTGTAATCGAATAAGACTATGTGATGAACAATGGGCTCGATATTTAATCGACCCTTTGGTAAGATGAAATGAAGTAATGAAATTATGGAAGAGTAAATTTAGCAACAAAATAGTTTTGGACAACAACAATTGTGTAATTTTGAAAAATCACCAAAAATGGTGGAAATTGAATTAGAAGTTGAATGAGATATGAGATTAAATCTGAATGAGTCTATGTTCATATAAAAGAAATAGAGCAAGTAAAAGAGTTATATATTTTGAGGTATTTGAATTTTAGTGAGATAGGGTCAAAATGATTTTGGAATCCCCTGTTTCAACTTTGAAAAATCATTAAAAATTGTAAAAAAAAATAATTAGGGGATTTAATTTATATGATTAAATTTTTTAATGAGTTTATTTTCAAGAGAAATAGACGAGAACATTCTCATAATTTTGTACAACGAGATATTTAATTTTTAGTATAGAGAGGTCAGAATTGTCAAACAGTGAAATAGGGAAAAATTTAAAGAATAAACTATTCTATTTGGCTAAACCAAAAATTCTGGAAATTTTATGGTAAGAAGATATTGAATCTAGTTTCAGGAAGAATTAACGGATCTTAATTTGGAGCTCTGTAGCTCAAGATAAAAATAGTTTAGTGACCCTGACTCGGATAGACAGCTTTCTATTTACTTATAAGTAAATAGTGAAAATATAGTTAATGTTGTTTAAGTGTGTTATACACATTAAGGATGTGGAATGGAGAGGAGGAGGAGGAAAATTTGGAAAAAAATATATAAATGACTTATGTACGAATTGATCATATGCCCGATTATAATTGATAAACGTTGAATTGAATTAAAGGAATTATTGTGGTATTGAAATGCATATTGGGTTGAGAAATCGATTTTAAATTGTGAATATGAGAAATTGTGAAATGAATGAAATTAAAATGAAGTATAAATATGTATGAGCATTTGATGGTATATTGATTTGAAAGTGGAAAATGTGTTGAATTGAATTGTGATTAAATTGGAAAATATATGAATAATTTGTATATATTTAGCCTTGTGAAAATGGCTTGATCTAAACGCAATTCATCAAATGTTTAAGTAATTTTAATCATGGTATATATATGTGTGGTAATTTTGATAAATGGATGTATTTCGGCTGTGGATTGATCATGATGATAATAGTTAGGTATATTCGATCTATTAAGTGATATATTTGAGAAGTATGATAGGTGGGTCATTTTATGTGTGAGATGATGATATGACTTGGCCTGGTTAAGTAAGTAAAAAGGATGATTATATCATTGGGGATGTATTGATTAATTCGGTTTATGTGATGTAAATATCAAGTGTAATTGTTTTTTATATGTGATGATTATGAAATGCCATGGAAATTTTTTTATTCGTGTGGTTTAAAATGTATCTATATTTTGTTATATAACTTGTTTTGTAATCTATTTGACAAATGGTAAAAATTGATTCGGTCACTATGTGAGGTGAATTATGATTTGTGAAACATAGTTATATTTGGCAATAATAGGTAATATATATATGTCATGGATGAATGGTTAAACAGTTGGGCTAATATAAATGAAATGACAGGTTTTGGTTTAACATCGAATAGAGAAAATTTGTACTACCTTTGTGGTTAATTTTGATAGCTGAATGAGAGATAAATGGATAATGTTATATGTAATGTAATAGAGGTGGTCTTACCATATGTGTGACACTTAGCTTACGAGATATTTAGTAATTGATAAATTCATACGATGAGAAAGTGAAAGATTATGAGTATGTATTGGGCCTCGTAAGCCCCAATTAGCGACCCAAAAATAATTATTTGGAAGTTTTAATTTGGATGAAATTTTATAGCTCGGTTTAATATGTTTACAAGTGTATGTGTTCTGGTAATACCTCGTACCCTATTCCGATGCCGAATACGGGTAAGGGGTGTTACATATTCCATATAACAATCACATATTTCATCTCATTCTTCTGTATACATCTAATTCAATGGCTAATTATTAAGTGTACCATTTCATAAACCTAAGTGCGTTAGCAGATCAAGTCAAACCAATCCATATTATATGACCTATTAATTCTCCAAATATAGGGCATTATCAAATATCACCAGATGGTCAAATATAGTTTTAATACATTACAATTTCATGCGCAATATGCTACAGTAACAACAGCTATTCCTAAACTTAGTTGCCGAATCAAGTATACCAAATTTATAAGCTTTACACATTTGTATATTATAACAATTCGACCATTTCCCAATGCTTAATTTCCATTAACAAAATATATAATAACTAACATTATCACATTACCAAAGTATACCTCTTTCACATTACAAATATATGTGCATATTACATATCAATTTGAACCATTTTCGAACACTAACAAATAGACATATCATGCCTAGTTCGCATGCTAAAATCATGTCTAGACATCACCCTTTTCAACCATCCAATGAGTCATTTAAAAACTGAACCTAAATGACCAACCATTCAAACATAAAACATGTGTATACTTTGCCATCACCAACCGTACCTAAACAACCAATATACAAGCCATCAATTATACCAAACTTAGTTTATAGAAACTCATGTATTTAAGCAAAACACAACCATCAACTAACTCATTATTAAAACTGAATTATATAACCAAATATCACACATATATACACCATGAAACATACTTCCATAATAATCTTGAGGTATGACCGAATACACACAAGCATTAACATCATATAACCAATATTAGCATCATGATCAAGCCATTTTCGCATGGCTATACACATACAAATTTCAAACCAAATATATCAAAACTAGCCTATACATGCCACATAACCAAAACTCAAAGCATTTATTTATCAAAGTGAAAACTAGATAGTGTGATATGGTCTCCTATGACTTCCAACCCGAGCAAGTCTCCAAAACTCTATAAACATAGGGAAAATACACAAAGTAAGCTTTGAAAGCTTAGTAAGCCATAAGTAAATAATTCACCACAGTAACATATATAATTCAATTCGAATAGACTGAATTTAGTTAATCTCATACACATATACAACCACTTTTCTCAAATAATACATATTGTCACATTACACAACTTCACTTACATTATTTATCAATGAACATATAAACCATGCTTTAAAATTCAACCATTTCAATCTCATTTATCAATTCAAAATTCAAATTAACTACCATACATCAAAGTCATATCACACATGCTTCATAATTCCACTGTTCGAACCATACATACTCCTCATTCAAATATATCACATTCAGTCATACAAAACACATAACCAACAATTCAAAACATGCTTATTTAACTCTTTCACATTTACATAACATATTTAATAATTTAACCTTATCAATAACATTTATCTAATCATCTTTCAACCCAAACTAGCATACCTCAAAACCATGTTTCATGTTTCATAAATCTCAAGTTCAAAACATAGGACCACAATTTCTTGGTATTCGAACTCTTGAATATAATTAAGCTTATTTCATTACAATTTCATATAACGAGCATATGTATCACAACGTTCATTTATATACATTCACTTCATTCATTATCATGTATTTCACATATTGTCATTTGAAACATACTCACCTTTCATTCTTGAATATCATATACACTTCGTACGTACATGAATTGGATATACTTTCACATAGTCATTTATTTCTCAATATTACCCGTTGAACCGTTCGGAATCAATAAGGATACTCGGATAGCTCGAAAGCTCTTACAATGCCAACGTTCCAGACGTGGTCTTACATGTAATCAAATATTGATGCCACTATCCCAGATAGGGTCTTACACGAAATGTATCCTATGTCATGACATATGTATCCTATACTATTCCTATGGTTCGTACAGGCCATTCGGACGTCATAATTCAATCGACTCAAGCTCGCAACTAGTTCTCCAATGCTTAATTCATTTCAGCATATACACATATACTTATTATAATTCAATTTAGCACATATAACACACATACTTTCGAATTTAACAAAATTTATTTACTTATGAACTTACCTCGTACGGACAAGAATGAACCGGATAGCTATTCAAAAAATTTTGATTTTTTCCCGATCCAAATCTGATTTCTTCTTTTCTTGATCTATTTCAATACAAATCTGACTTGCTTAATCATATATTTATTCAAATTTATTCAAAAACACATAAATGGGTAAATTGCATTTTAGCCCCTAACATTTCACATTTTCTCGATTTAGTCCCTATTTCAAAACAACTCAAAATATTCAAAATTTCAACATACTCTAGTTGGGCTGAACTTACCTTAGGTCCCTAGCAGCCCAATTCTATCATTTATTTCACATTTTAGTCACATAATTTAAATATTTCACAATTTAGTCCAAAATTGACATTTTTATCAAAAATTCATTAACAAAACTTACATATCTAACAACAATGATTTATTTTCCATCATTAACTATCAAAATACTCATGCACTCAATAATGGAAACATTCAAATACTTTAACAGTTTTGAAATCGTAGATACGTGCTAGCTAGATTAAGTTGCAACGATCTCAAAAACGTAAAAATCATTAAAAACAAAGCTAAAACCGTACTTATTTGGGCAATGAGATCTTGGCTGAATGTTACAGCCAACAATGGCTTTATTCTCCTTGAATTTTCGGTGAAGATGAATAGTGGAAGATGACAATGGATTTTGTTTTATTTAATTTAACATATAATTACCTTTTTACTTATTTAACCTTTAATAACATTAATAATTACACCAAATGCCACTCCACTATCATCCACTAACTCATAAATGGGCTATTTGTCACATAAGGACCTTCACTTTTAAGTTCTATAGTTATTTAACACCTTTAACTAATAGAAGTCAACTTTTACGTTTGACGCGATTTAGTCCTTTTATCAAAATTAAGCATTTAAATGGTAAAATTTTCACACGAAATTTTCACACATATAAATTAACATGCTGTAGACACCAAAAATAATATTAAAATATTTTTTGACTCAAATTTGTGGTTCCAAAACCACTGTTCCGTCTAGGGTCTAAACTGAGCTATTACAACTCTCATCCCTTAGGGATTTTCGTCCCCGAAAATCTTATCAGAAAGTAGATTAATGATTTGCTTCCACACAATACATTTCAAATTCACACATGACTTTGGATTTTCACATCTCTTTAATCTCACAACTAAGATTCTGATCTGTGTTCCGTTATACATCATATCAAACTGAAACTGTTTATATCTGTATTGGATCACTTTCATTTTCTACTCAACTTCTCTAATGAATTTAATTCCGTGAATCCTTTTTCTTACAAAGCTCGGTCTTAAAACTACAAAGTTCAGTAACTGAATCATACGATACCTCATACAGTGTTATTATTTTTTTTATATTCACATGATAGCTTATCAAACAACAATAATCTTTCGTTGTTGCTTTCAAACTCTAAAAAAGATCCTTCCCATACAAAAGGATTTTAGAGGAAAGTGGATGCCAAACTGGGCATGACCCTATGTGGTAAAGAAGGCCTTTTCTAGAGGAGCATTGATTTTGACCGATATGGATGGCAAAAGTTTGCCTAATCCTGTGAGTTTAGATTCAGTCAAAAAATATTTCACCTCAAAAAAAGGAAGGAAAGGCCAAGACGAAAACCCGCAAAGGGCCCATTGAGACCAAAAGGGTTTTTGAATTGAAAACCCAAGAAAAGGGCAACTCAAATTTGGATTGAAGATTGAACATGTGATGGTCGGATCTTTTCGGAAGGAAAAACATTACATATTGGGGCATTAACAAAGTACTCTAGATCTCCTAAACATATATCAGGCTTAAAAAAGGTCCTTGTGAAGTTAGTGCGAAAAAGCTCATGCTAGGATATCTGGGGCATCTATTTTCATCTTACTCATTTTGTATTTTAGTAGCGTTTGTTATCTTTGATTAATCTATTCATTTCAAGCTCTACTCCCAATAAATTTCAATCTTGTCCATTGTTACGATCTTTTTCAAGCATTTTTCATTGAAATAATGATTAATGGACTAATAGTATTCAAGTAAAAGGATTTCTGCATATTGCTCTGAAAGGTTTTCTAAATAGTACAAGGACTAAAAACAGGACTACTAGTCAGAACTGACCAAATCTGAGAGTTGGAAATGTTTGGAAACAAATAGTTTAAATTGTGATTATTTTTTTGGGTTTTCTATCAAAGATACCAGCTAAACAAGAAGCAAGGTAATGTTCCAGTAATAGAACCATGATGAACAACGAGCAATGTCAACCTAAGCATTAAAAGGGGATTATTCTAAAAAAACCATCATGCATTCATGGAAATATTATTCATACACATCTAGTTAGGAGCATTTGATTCATTTTGTTCATAGCATCTTAATCGCTTAGCATAAATATATGCCTATGAAATGGGTTCTACAGGTCATGTTCCCTAGAGAACAGTGTAATAGATCAGTGGAACCACAAATCCTATACCCCTGAAGTTGCAGAGGGACGGATTGAAGTTATTATGGCAAATATTATCTCCCTAAAGTTGCGGTGGAGTAGATTAAAGCCACAAATCCTATCTCTCTGAAGTTATAGTTGAGCAGATTAAAACCACAAATCTTATCTCCCTAAAGTCACAGTGGAGCAGATTGATGATAGCAAACCTTATCTCCCCGAAGTCGCAGTAGAGAAGATTGAAGATAGAAAATCTTATCTTCCTAAAGTCACAGTGGAGCAGATTGAAGATAGCAAATCTTATTTCCTTGAAGTTGCAGTGGAGTAGATTAAAGATAGCAAATCTTATCTCTCTGAAGTTGCAGTAGAGCAGATTAAAGCCACAAATCTTATCTCCCTGAAGTTGCAGTAGAGCAGTTTGAAGATAGCAAATCTTATCTTTCTGAAGTTGTAGTAGAGCAGATTAAAAACATAAATCTTATCTCTCTGAAGTTCGGTGGAGCAGATTAAAGCTATAAATCTTATCTCCCTGAAGTTGCAGTGGAGCAAATTAGAACTACAAATAATATGTAAAAATTGGCTATAGGTCAGATTAAAATGTATTTTTGGGGACAAAAAACTATTAAAAAAGGAGATAAATTGAAAAAAGAAATCAATACAAAAGGTGATTTCATTTTTTTGTTTATTTATTTTTTCGAAAGCAAAAAAAACACATATATATATTTAAAAAAAGGCGAATAGAAAAAAATCAAAACTTTCTTCTTCTTCTTCTTCTTCTTCTTCTTCTTTTACCTTTTTAGGCTTTTAGTCCTCAGATCTGGGCTTTGGAAGTCAAAAGGCCGAAAAAATGCACCTTTTTCATTTTTTCGCCACCATGGAAGACGGAGCCGTCGCCGGTGACCGGTGGCCATCACGGCAAAGCTTGGCGGCTCCCTAAGCCGGATTGGGAGGGACGGAGAGAAAAAAAAAGAACAAAGTGTTTTTTTAACTATTTTAAAAATGATTTTTTTGAAGCTTTTTTTAGCTAAATAGGGTGCCAAAACGGCACCATTTCAGGGTGTTCCAAAACGCCCCAAAACGACGTCGTTTTGGGGCCGACCTGATGACCCGACCCGAATCACCCTAGGATTCGTGTGTTTTTGGAAGGATGGTCTTATTGCGCCTTTAGTCCTTAAGCTTTTTAATTAATTTTCAATCCAATTTTTTTGTTTTTTAATTTCTATCGTATGATTTTGATTTTGTTTCAATCCGGTCCCTCTCTTTTCTTCGCATGTTACAATTTAGTCCCTTATTTTATTTTTATCCTGATTTCTCTCCTAAAATTTTACTTTAGTTTCAATTTAATCCTTCTTATATTTATGCACTTATTTTATTATAATTTAGACTGTTAATTTCATTTCAATGTCGATTTAATCCTTATTTATTTAGTTTCGACCCTTTCTAGATTATTCATTTTTATGTGTTATTATTTTTATTTATTTTTTATTTTATTTTATTTTATTTTATTTATTTACTTATTATTTCCTTTTTATTTAAAATTGATTTGTTTTTTATTTATTGTGCATTTTTTTATTTTTTTATCTATTCTTCTTTTGCCTTTATTATCGTCATTATTCATTTATTTTTTAAAATATATTTTCAAAATTAGATTATTTACGTTTTACTTGCACATTTATTGTTCATATTAATATTATTATACATTCATATTTTATTACATGTATTATTATCATGTTATTATTACTACAAATTGATATCGCACTGTCACTTACTAGCACGACATTTTTATTTTCCATATACCATCATTTTTTATATATACTTCATTTAATTTTATTATGACCGCAATCATGTCACGAACCTTGTTTGAACAATTTTGTCCGTTTTTCATACGATGCCCGAATAAATTAAATATATACTATTTTAAGTGTTACATTAATTTTTACTCGATGCATAAAAGGGAAATTTTTAAAATTATGGCAATGTTCCGCATTTGGAGATTTGAGAAGTCGTGCCTTAACTTACGAGGTTCGACTTTCTCTTTGAACCTAGATAGCTAAACATCTCTTTCAAAATTAAAACACCTGAGATTTGAATAGTAATTAAATAAAGAGCAAGTTTATTTTCGAGGATTCGAGATGGCGTGTCCTAACTTATGGGATATGGCCTTTTTGTTACCTCAAGATAAGAGAGCCTTTTACACACTTTTAATTTATTCAAGGGATTTTACTTAAAAATACATTAATACAAAGAGGGATCGTATTTTAAACTCTTTTCGAATTTTTAACTTTCGACCTTAAGACACCAATTAATCACTTAGGTACTAATTTTGGACGTTACAAGGATACTAACCCTTCCTCGTGCATAACCGACTCCCAAACTCATTTCTTGGATTTTGTAGACCAAAAATCGTCGTTTTAGTAAATTTAAACTTTTATTAAAATGATTAAATTACGAGGTGATCCAATTACACCTAATAAAAAAGGATTGGTGACGACACTCATTCTCGTCATTTTAAAAATAGAAAGTCGATTTCAAAAAGGTTTCGACATTATTAATAATTTAATGATTTGATTGTAATATACCCATAAAACTATTGATGTAACACTTTTAACCCGTATCTGTCGCCGGATTAGGGTCACGAAGCATTACCGACCTAAACACAACTCAGAACAATCATTCATTTTGATTTATGAACAAATTATATTAACTCAAGCACGAAATTATTTATTTATTTATTTATTTTAAAAAACTCGAGTTATAACTAGCAGCCCAATCATATAAATAACATTGGCACATATAGATCACTTATCCAACTATAATTAATCATACCTTAATAATTATAATACATAAGCAATTTATGTATTAAAATTTTAAGAAATCAATATTATTAATTTAATCACCTATTTAGCTCAATTAATATACATCAATACAACATTGCATGCTTTACAGACCGATTGTCCGAACCTATTTAATATCATATTCATATCATTCGAATATTTAATATATATATATATAATCAAGCTTATTTCATTACAACATATTCACTAATTTCATGTCAAAACATTCATTGCATATATTTATATCATTAGCAAATTTTTAGCCATGCTATTTTATAAACTATGTACATATGCATACTAAGTCATAACAATCCATATGATTAATTAAGTATCAACCATACACTTTAAAACAAAACCATTTCTAAATTCAAATACTAAATCATGGCTAACCCAACTCATTAAATAATTTATAAACAAATAGCAATTTATATGTTATGCATATGCGCACATTTACTTAGGTTAAACTTTTCACACACCTTATTAGGCATATAAATATAGAACATAAGCAAGCTTCATTATACAACCAAATACAATTATAAACATTACTAACATAAATGCATTACACTATAGCCACGTTAAACAATTTTAAATACACTAATTCCCATGCTAATTATCATGCCCCAAAACACATAAACACAACAAATCAAGTATCCCTATATTCAGTTATTAAAATTTAGCCTCAAATGATCAAACCAATCCATTTTAAAACATATACGTTAATTACCATTCTAAATTGTTCCCAAATAGCATTTACACCATCATTGATATACTCATCTTTCTATCTTCTTACCTATTTAATCAAGCCAAATCTCAAAACCATTCCACACATAAATTATATTATAAATCATACTTTCAAGTTTATCTAATACATGACCCAAAATCACTATCATAACATCATTAACAAAACATAAGCAACACAAATCCATCATCCTTATAACAAGCTTAGCAAAATGCACTAATCATGAACCATATATACATATACATCTTTTCATCATACCGAATTCATATACCAAGCATACCACACATATATACCATGTCCCAAAATTACTTAAACATTAGCATATTAGCATTAAGATCGAGTCATTTTTGCATGGTTATTTATATATATACAACTTCAAAACCCAACATATTTAATCTAGCCTATACATGCCATATGTTCATAATTTAAAACTTCAAAAGTACCGAATGGTAGTCGATAGTGTGACGATGATTCTTAATGATCCCCGGCTCATAACTAGCTTCCAAAATTTATAACAAGGAATGAGCAAACACATGGTAAGCTTAAATAGCTTAGTAAGTTATAAGCAAATAATTTATCAAAGAACATGTATAATTCACACAATTAGGCCGAATACTCTCAATCTTAAACATATATATAATCGCATTTAAACAATTAGTTCACATTTTCATGTTATACCTCAAAACTAACTTTTAATTCCAAACTTCATATAACTTAAACTTACCTGATTCGTTTAAATCGAATTCATATTTGGTCTTGCCATGTCTTTGCCCGTAGAACCATTCGGACTCAAAAAGGATACTCGGTTAGCTAAAAAAACTCGTACAATACCAACGTCCCAGATGTGGTCTTACATGTAATCAAATAACAATGCCACTATCCCAGACAAGGTCTTACACGTAATCAAATACGATGTCAATGTCCCAAACATGGTCTTACACGTAAATCTCAAATCGAAGCCAACGTCCCAGACGTGGTCTTACACAAAATCACATATCAAAATCCTATGGTTCGTACGGGGCTATTAGATGTTTTAATTCAATCGT
Source organism: Gossypium hirsutum (assembly GCF_007990345.1). Lineage (NCBI taxonomy): Eukaryota > Viridiplantae > Streptophyta > Magnoliopsida > Malvales > Malvaceae > Gossypium > Gossypium hirsutum. The sequence continues at coordinate 57,853,691 of NC_053441.1, read as the reverse complement.
ATCAACTCATAAACAATTCTCCCACGCATAAAATAATTCAGCATTTATAATACATATATATTCAAATTAACGGCAATTATTTACTTATCAACTTACCTCAGACGAAGACAAACGGACTGGAACGACTATTCGATCACTGTTGATTTCCCCCGATCCAATTCTGATTTCCTCTTTTCTTGATCTTAATCTAGCTATGAATGTAGCGAAACCTAAAATGCTTCCATGGGTATTCTTTCTTCAACATTCGGCAAGATGAACACCAAAATGGCCACTAATGCATTTTTATTTTAATTTAATAAACATTAAAACATCATTTACTATTTTGTCCTTAATAACTTAACATAAAAAAATTCACCTAACCTGGTCTTGTCCACCACTATTATTAATGGAATAATTGACATGCAAGTGCTCCACATTTCCATTTTATATCAATTTAATGCCTTTAACAAATAGACCTCAAAATTTTCACTTTACGCAATTAAATCCTTTTTATCAAATTAAACACACAAACGAATAAATTAAATCACAAAAATTTCACACATACTAATGCACATACTTTAAGTACGAAAAATAATATTAAAATTTTTTTAACTCGAATTTGTGGTCCAGAAATCACTATCCGACTAGAGTCTAAACTGGGCTGTTACAATTGAGACCGTTAATGATCCTTGCTTAAAATTTTCTAAAAAGTGATGCATTAATTATATATTTTATCTTTCATACATTATTTTGATTACAGAAAGAAATACCAAAATGACAATAGAACATGTTATGTAAAGCTCAACATTTTGTTGAAGATACCAAATCCATGACTTGGTATGAAATTTCAAAAAAAGTATATTCTATTCATTGTTAATTTTGAAGAAAAAAACTAGTTATATAACATAAACATTGGAAATTTATCTCTAGAATTTGCAAAATAATAGAAAAATCACTTTGAATAAAGAAAACTCTTCTTCATTCCTGATAGCAAATGAAAAATAAGAAGAAAAAAATATTTTTTTTTTCTTGAAAGACGCTTCAAATGAAACAAATATGAAAAACATAAATGTATAATTTTGTAACGGTGAAAAAGTGAAAACTGACCCAAAGACTTTCACACTTTTCTAGTTGTCTCCTCTCTTGTCCTGTCAAGTCTTTAATTGCAAAACAAATGCATGGGGCCATTGGCAAACCAACCGCCAAGTTTAATTGTGATTTTCTATATATAAATTTGTTATATATTTCTTGATCTAATATTATGTTTTTATGTTTTTCTTGAACTAAAACAGAGCTAAAAAGACTGTTTGGAATTTTCTTATCCACACTCAAATTCTTGGAATCTTTACTTCATTTTGAAGTGGTAAGTGAGTATATTTTCCATTTACTTGGGTCACAACAAAAGAATATATGAAAATATCTATGATTAAATTGAAATCCATGATTGTTTTAAAATTGCCAAATCCATGATTTTTTAAAATATATGAATTAATCAAATATATTAATCAAGATTTATAGATTTTCAGGCGAGACCATATTTTTATTTTGTATATCTATGAATTAATAAAATATATCTTCAACAAAAAAATTTGAAAATATCTATGAATAAATTGTAATTTTGTTAGTTTCGTCTTGATTTTTAAAAAAAGTAATAAATTTAGTCTTAATATTTACATGTTTATAAAAATATTGCGAGCTGAATTTATTAAATCATGACTAAATTGATAGAATGTGTTAACTTTGAGAGCTAAATTTGTTATTATACCAATCAAATTTATGAAAATTGTCCTTATTCGGTCACTTTCGAAATTGATAGGGATTAGATTGGTTCGATTTTTTTAGAGAGACAAATTTTCTCAATATCAAAATTGAGATGGACTAGAAAGGTCGTTTTACCCAATTTAATCATTAAATAACATGTTACATCTAATGTGACATAATAATTTAAAATGAAAATTTTAAAAAATGAATATTATAAAAATAAATGTTTTAAAAACTTTAGTTTTGAGGTTTTTGAAATGGAAATTTTATTATCACTTTTTTTTTAAAAAAATTAGTTTTACTTAATTTTTGTTTTTAATTTTAAAAGTTATGTAACACAATTCTATTTATTTAAAATTTTTATTTTAAATTTAGCTATGTAAGATTTGATATGTCATTTAACTATTGTAATAACAAAAGGACTCGATTGATATATCATCGATAAATTAGGGATGTAATTAGAATAATCTAATGTTTAAGAACCAATTTAAATTGATGGTCACAATTTAAGGATGCTTAATGTAATTAACCCTTTTCTAATAGAGCAAACCAGGGTAAAAATATGACCCAAAGACTTACCTTTTTGGAAGTTATCTCCTATCCTGTCATGTCTTTGTTGGTCTTAATTGCAAAATGAATGCATGGGGCCATTAGCAAACCAAACAGTACCAACTTCATTAATTTAGATCCCAATATTGCAGTAATCTCATAGCACAAATCCTTTGGCTACAAAATCAAGAAAACCCAGTTTGTTGAATTTTCGAGGCAGATCAACTTCAATTTCTTTGTGAAGGTTTCTCCTTATTTTAGTTCAACCTTGATTTCTATTTCTATTTCTTGTTTTTTTTTTATTTCCCTTTCCTTAAAGATAAAAAATATCTTCAAGTTCTTTTGCTCAAAAAAAGAAAAAAAAAATCAACCTTCAAATCCCATTTGATTGATTTGAAGTGGTAATTAAGAATCTTCTCAACAGAAAGTGTAGTTTGATTTTGAAGTACCCAAGTGAGGTAAATCTATTTATATTTGTGTTTATATATATAAATTATATTTGTTATATTTTTTTTGATCTCATCTCATCTTTTTATGTTCTTCTTGAAGCAAATCAGAGCCAAAAGAGTGTTTGGACTTTTTATTTTGACCATCAAATTCTTGGAGTTACAACTTCATTTGGAAGTGGTAAGTGGATATGTTTCTATCGTTGTTATAACTAATTTTCTGTCCTTTTTATTTATAATTATATCACATTACACACATGTATATGATTTTATTTAGGATCAACGTTGGATCAAATCGAGTCTAAAATTTTTAAATTAATCGAGTTGATGAGTCCTATTTTATTATCCTAATTTGATTTGAATTTTTTTCGAATTGAGTAAAGTGAAATAAAATTCGAATTGAGTAAAATTTTTAAAGTTAAATTAAAAAATTAAACACGTCAAATTAAAATATTATTACCGTATAACTAATTACATGTTAAACCACTTAAATTTGAAACCATATATATTTTAAAAACTTTTTAAAGAAAAATAAATAAACTTCAATCATTAATTAACTTATTTAGGTTCCAAAATTCTTATTTTAGGAATTTTTTAAAATTATTAAAAAAGTTAGAATTTTTATAAATATTTTCAATTTTTAAAAATTATTTTAATTTTTTTGTAATTTTTGTTGAAAAAAACCAATTTGCTCATTTTCAAATTTGATAGAGATTAAAGAGGTATTTACACTAATCTATTATTCGAATTGTCAAATCGATTCAATTAACTTGAAATTCAATTTTTTCAAATCAAATTGAGTTTTACTCACTTTTAATTTTATAAATTTAAATGAATTGACAAAAATAAAACAAACAAAATGAAATAAAAGCTATAAAGTTCATTTCATTAAATAAAATAGAGAAACCAATTCTATATGGTCTATATCTACTAGACTTTATCACAAACAGAAATATTTTATATTAAAAATATATTTATAAAAATATTTCAACTGGTTTTGTTTTTTATTCTTAAATACTATTTTTAAATTGTTTTATTTGAATATTAAATCTATATATATGACAGCGAGTTATGGTGTCACTTTCAACTCAATAAACCAAATTTAGTAGAGATAAAAACTCAACAATTACTATTGGGTAGTTTTTAGTTTTAAATTTTTTTTTTCAAATTTAAATAAATTAATAAAAAAGTACATAGACTTAGTTTAATTAATTTTAATCATTAGAATTATATTTATCTGTGTAATAAAATATATATTTCCAATTTATAATTATATGGCATTACACTCGAATTGTATATATGATTTTATCAACTAATATGAATTGATAAAATGAAATAGAAATTTCTCATCTAACTCTTGCTTTCCTTTATACTTTTCTACCCAATTCTATACAATACTTGTATTTAAATTTCTAATGTATAAATTTGTTTTTCTCTAGTTTTCAAGTAATGTTTTTTTTATTAAGTTTCTAATAATATTCGCATTTGGTGTTATGATTTCAGCTGGACTAAGTTGGAAGAAAACCCATTGATTCTCAGACTTTGAATCCTTCTTCAATTTGAGCTTGTCAAGCATGGGTTGCGGATTTTGTGAGGCTGCTCTTTCTAACACCGTTGGAACACTGGTTGTGGACTGTGTAGTGAAGCCGGTAGGACGTCAACTTGATTATGTCCGTCGCTTTCATGACAATGTTGAAAAGCTCCGAGAGAAAAAGCGTGAACTTGCAGATGCACGAGATCGTCTACTACATAAGATTGAGGATGCTAAAAATCGGCTTCTACTAATTGAAAATGATGCACAGAACTTGCAATCAAGGGCAGACGAAACACTGTCGGATATGGGAACTCTGGAGGAGGAAATCCAACTGAATAAGAGGTGTCTCATTTGGTGTCCTAATTGGAGTTGGAGATATCAATTAAGCAAGAAAGCAATGAAGAAAATCCCGGATATCTCTGAGCTTTTGGACAAATTTGGTCAACTTGGACCAGTCGGTTACCCTGCTCCTACTGCCCTTCCCACTATAGATTTCCTATGTTCTAAGGAATTTGTGTTTTCGAAATCTTCAGAGACTGCATTCTATCAAATCATTGAAGCCTTAAAAGATGAGAATATCAACATGATTGGGTTGTGGGGGATGGGAGGGGTGGGCAAGACCACCCTGGCTCGTGAAGTTGGAAGTCAAGCTCAAAAACTGAATTTGTTTGACAAAGTTGTGATTACGACTGTGTCTCAAAAGCCAAATCTTGAGAGAATTCAAGGTCAAATTGCACAATACATAGGCTTTGCTATGAAGAATGAACAAGGAAGAAGATCCGTGCAAGAATTATGGTTAAGGCTGAAGAATGAACCGAGGATTCTTATCATCCTTGATGATATTTGGGAATCTATCAACTTAAAGGAGAAGATAGGAATTCCAATTGGGGATGATCATAAAGGCTGCAAAGTTCTTTTAACAACACACCGTCAACAAGTATGTCAAGCTATGGATTGTCAAAACGTGGTACAACTTGGCTGTTTGAATGATGATGAAGCTTGGACTCTGTTTGAAAAGAAAGCAGGTCTAGATGGCTCTTCTGATGATTCTATTAAAATCCTAGCAAATCAAATTGTCAAAAAATGCGGGGGTTTGCCTATAGCTATAGTTCCGCTGGGCAGTGCCTTGAAAGGTAAAACCCATCATTGGTGGCAAGCCGCACACCGGAGACTCGAAGATCGTAGATTGACTGAAATTGAGGATGTTAATGAAGAAAATGCCTATGTATGTCTTGAGGCGAGCTTCGACTACTTGAAGAATATGGAGACCAAGACATGTTTCTTGTTGTGCTGTTTATTTCCTGAAGATGATGAGACTTATGTGGAGAACTTGGTAGGATATGCATGGGGACTGGAGTTGTATAAAGGCATGGACTCAATTAAAGATGTTAGAAGTGAAGTGCTTGCATCAATTGAGACCCTCAAGAACTCCGGTTTGTTGCTAGATTGCGGAGAAAGGCATGTCAAAATGCATGATGTGGTTCGCGAATTTGCTTTGTGGATAGCATATTCAAGAGAGGAGATTTCTTTTGGGACTGTTGAAACACTCCCGATGGATGAAAGTTTCAAGCATTACACAGCAATCTCCTTCGAAACTGATCAAACGGATGAACTGCCTAAAGGAGTGGGTTTTCCATACCTCAAGCTTCTTTTACTTGGTAGTTTCGTGGAAACTTCAAGCGAATTCTTTGAGGGTATGAAGGCATTACAAGTTTGTGCTTTGAAAGATCAATCGATATCTCTAGCTGCATTTAAGTTGAATATGAACCTTCGAACTCTGTGTTTGATTGATTGTCAACTCTCTGACATCTCGATGCTTGGGAAGCTGAAGTCACTTCATATTCTCTCTTTAAGTGGATCTGATATCATTGAATTATCGACTGAAGCTGGTGATCTAGAAAATCTAAGACGGTTGGATTTATCGTATTGCTATAACCTTGAAGGATTCCCTCCTAATTTAATACAAAGATTGTCCGATTTAAAAGAACTATACTTGCATGGTTGTAGTTCCTTAAAATGGGCGACTGAGAATTCAACTAAAGTGGAAAGCTATTCCAGCCTATCAGAGTTGAATTCATTGCCAAAGTTGGCTGTAATATCATTGGATATTTCTTCTGAACATCTTAAAGATGGCTTTGTGCTTCGTAGATTATGGAGCTTTGATGTTTGCATTGGCATAAAAAGAGAACTGCGGTACCGAAAGAGGGACCTTGAAACTTGGCCAATCTCAAGATCTTTGAGAATCGATAAGTCTGTAGATGCATGCAAGCAACTGCTTGAAGATGTAGAATCTCTTGAATTGGGTGATGTGGAGGGTCACCCAAACCTTATTCCGAGCTTGGACTTGGGATTTAGAAAGTTGACTTCTCTAGATCTTCGACAGTGCCACTCTATGCAATGCCTAATTGATGCATCAAAGCAGCAAGTGCCAATCACTGCACTCTCTAATTTGAGAAAGTTATCATTAAGTCATATGTTTCATTTGGAAGAGATGTGCAATGCTCCCCAGCCGCAAGGTTTTCTACAAAAGCTTGAAGAGGTTATAGTTTCAGATTGTGGTGAGATGCAAGTGTTATTCCCAATTGCTGAATTGAGGAGCATAGAACAAGAAGGGCCAGTCGTTATTTAAGCCTCCAAAGTCTGAAGATTGTTGAAATACAGAGATGCAATAATTTGAAATATATCTTCCCAATGTGTGTTGCTAATAGCCTTGGGCAACTGCATACTTTGAAGATAATGAGTTGCTCGCAATTGGAAGATATAATCCAAGACCGACAAGTGGCATACAAATGTCTACTCCAAAGTCTAAAGGAAGTATGTGTATCTCACTGCAATAACTTGACATTTTTTTTCCTTATTATCCCATGGTCAAAGATTGGGAAATTTGATTATGCTTTTCATTTTAGGTTTCGTTGATTGATTTGCCTCAATTGAAAGAAAGGGATGTGAACGACATTATGCTCACACAATTATCTTTGCAGAAGTTAAAAGTGCACAATTATCCTCAATTGACATATTTTATTATTTCGACTACGATACAAGTAAGATTTTTCCTTTTGTTTTATATTATTTATTTATTTGTTTCTTTTTTTTTAATAATTTGTTGTTTGAATAGTTGTTTAAAAGATAGATTTTATTTTATAACTTTGGTCTAAAACTAATCTAAATAACCTTTTAAACAAATTAGTTGATTATCAAAAAAAAATATTATACTATTAAGTCGGTAAACAAAAATAAGCTATATAAAATTATATATAAATTTTAGTTTGGTTGGTATCGATATTATTGTGTGAATAGGAGGATGTGGGTTCGAGCGCACTCAAGCATGTTTATCTCTCTATTTAAATGTGGGAAGGAATTATGGATGATTTTAGAATTTGTATTTTTAAATATAACCTTTTACATAGGTGGTTTTTTATTTTTGTATTAATATATGAAAATGAGTTTAAGCAATTCCCAATTGCGTTGTTACACCTATCCAATAATTTATATGTACAGATTATGTAATATTATTTATGACTGTTTCTGTACCACATTTTTGGAGTATAATATTAATTTAACGTAAAATATTTTTTTTGTAAGGAAATTAATTGATGAAACGTTAAGTTGGTTGTTGACATCTTTGAACATTTTGAAATTGAAAATTGATGATATGTTTATAGGAACTGGTGTTTGGGAAGATGACAAATGAACAATTGAGCAATTTACATTTATGTAAATATGAGGAATTGGAGCAAGATCAAACGTCATCACAACATCATCCCCTACCTATTTGCTTTCCAAATCTGATTCTAATTGATATCTTGGAATGTGAAAGCTTGAAATCTCTCTTTCCAATTATTGTTGCTCAAGGTAGCTCTAAACAACTAAATGCGCCCAATTTGCAAACTCTGAAGATAGAGAGTTGTTTTGGAATGGAAGAAATAATTCAAGACTCGCAAGTATCAACCATAAGCTTCCAATGCCTAAGGGAAGTACAAGTCACAGAATGCAATAAGTTGAAATTTCTCTTCACAATGTGTGTTGCTAATAGTCTTGGGAAATTGCAAACTCTGAAGATAGAGAGGTGCTTTGGAATGGAAGAAATAATCCAAGACTCACAAGTATCAACCATAAGCTTCCAATGCCTAAGGAAATTACAAGTCAGAGAATGCAACAAATTGAAATTTCTCTTCCCAATGTGTGTTGCTAATAGTCTTGGGCAATTGCAAACTCTGAAGATAGAGAGTTGTTCCCAATTGCAAGAAATAATCCAAGGACCAGAAGTGTTAATCTCAATGTCTCAAGGTCTTGAACGATTGAGTGAAGTTGAGTTAATTAATTTGCCTCAATTGAAAGGAAGGGATAGAAACGACATCGTGCTGGCATCGCCATCTTTACAGGTGTTAAGAGTGAGAGATTGTCCTCAATTGACACCCTTTATCGTTCCAACTAATATACAAGTAAGACCTTCTTATATATATTATTTATTAAAATTTTCTCCTTTTGATTTTTTTGTATAAAATAAATAAATGCTTGTATAACTCTTTCAAAAATAGTTTTCATTGTAGAATTTTGGTCTAAAAACTAATCTAAATATACCTTTAAGTAGTTTAGTTACTTACAATACCAATTAGCAGTAACATAAAATAACATTTCAATTGAATACTTTTATAATCTATATGAGAAATATATATAATTTACAAATAAATTGTTAAGACATTTTATTTTCTTATATATATATATATATATTGCAAACATTATCTAGTACTACGTAATATTATTTATGTTGTGTTTTTGCACCATATTTTTGGAGATTTTTTTTTTGTAATTTATGATTATTTGAGTTGAACAGTAAAATTTTTAAAAATTTGAATTCTTTGACTATAAAAGATTGAAAAAGAAATCTTGTGCTTATTCTTAAATTGATGATATGTTTATAGGCATTGGATTTCAGGGAGATGACAGAAAAGAAGCAAATAAGCAACGTGACAGTCCCTGAAAGGAGAGGAGGAACATCAACATGTACGGAATATTTAACAATTTCCAATTTTGAAGAGTTATTTGAATATTCTGGATATAATCTTTCAAGTCTAAACTTCCTATAGTTGTCCGAGCTAACTGAATTGCGGGTGATATGGAGTGGTCCCATCCAAGTTGAACACTCTCAAAATCTCACTCAATTGACAGTCATTGATTGCAGAAGGTTGAGATACATCTTCTCACCTACCATCGCTCGAAATTTGCCACAATTGTGGATGTTGAATATATCTGACTATGAGGAATTGGAGCAAATAATTGAGAAGGATCAAACTTCATCACAACATCATCTCCAACCTATTTTGATACGAGTCACAAAAGCCCAAATTCTTGAAGGCGAGGCCCAATAAGCAAATTCCCAGCCCAATCAAGAAATCCATCCATACTTAGTTGAAAATCAGGCCAAATTGTCAAAGTGGCCCAAGTTGTAAAGTTTTATTTTTATTTTTATTTATTTATTTATTTATTTACTTAGTTTAAATTTTTATGTCAATATTCAGTCCAAGAGTCCCAGATAAAATGACCTTTGACCGAATTTCCATATTAAAATAATTAGGAGTTTTTTATTTTAGTTTTCTAATTAGATTAGGACTAGTTATAAGGCCTATTTAAAGGCATGGCTGTCCACCTTGTTAAACACTTATCATTATTATTAAAATTTCAGATTTGTTGAGAGCAGAATTTTCTTTGAGTTTTCTCCAAGATTTCTCTCTTGAGTTTTCTTTAGAAGTTGTTTTAACAATCTTGTGATTGTGGGAGCCATCTTCAACCTTCTTCTTGCCATTGATATTCTTTGGAGGGGAGATTAGAGCCGTTTGAAGGGAGTTGTGAGATCTTTCGAGATTTCAAGGCTTCTTAGGACTTATCTTTTAATTTCTTACTGTCAATTCTTTCTTTATTTCTACTTGTGCTGAATCATTATCTAATCTATTTTCTGTTCTTATTGTGTTTTCAGCCTTTTTCTATCTTAAGGAATCAGCCCAAAAATCCCCAATTTCTAGGGTTTTTCCATACTCTTTTTGGGTGAAATTAGATTGTCGAAATTTGGGGAAAACTATCTTGGTGTTCAATTGGGCAGAATCACAATCTCCTTGAGGGTTTCAAGAACCCTAACACTTATTTCTATTCTCAATTTGATTCTTTGCTGATTTGGGGATTTTATTTCAGATCTGAAAATTCAAAAATCTAATCTTTTAATTTTCTGTTTCGTTTCAGATCTAATTGTTTAGGGTTTTCGTAGGAGTTTCTCGTGACTTGGCAACTCGATCTTGGTCCGCGCGCAACCCCGTATCATTTGGTATCAGATTTTGGGTGTTTTGGGTGTTCTTGGTTGATTTCTAAACTGATCTTTATTTTTTAAATTACAAACAGCAGTTTTACCCAGAAAAATTTTCGAAAAAAATTCATTTGAGTGGGTAAACGTTTTCTGATTGATCTGAAATTTTACATACATATTTTTGGCACTGTTATTGAATATACAAAAATATTTCCCGCAAAAAAATAAGTCGAAAAAGTCAAAAAATTGAAAAAAGACGAAATCCAATAAAAAATTAAAAAATATTCAGCGGGTTGAATTTGGTGCCCAAATTTTCCAGATCAAAAATTAAATATTTGAAGACATTCCAGATTTAATTTTGTGATTTTTTGAGATCGGGAACACCTCGAACGAAGTTGTCAAGTTACTCCGCAGTTTTTCGGTTTGAGATCGGGAACACCTCGAACGAAGTTGTCAAGTTACTCCGCAGTTTTTCGGGTTTTCTGTTTTCAACAATTTTTATTGATTCTTAGCTGTAGGTTTTCATTTTTTTGCTTTTTATTCTCCCTTTACAATATCTAACACCTTCTTGTTTTTGTGTTAGTAGGATTTAAACGTGTGCCCAATTCTTCCTCAGTGCAACACGAATCAATTGGTGTCTCGTCAGTTTTTGGCATCCTAGTGCAAATTAGGATTCTTTGGTAGTTTGGTTCACACTCTCTAATTGGTTGATATAAACTCTGATAAAGAACTCACAAGATTGAATTCGACCTCATTGAGAATTTGATTTTTCTTTTTGAGTGATTAATGGTGAGGTTTGCTAACTTTTATTTTTGAGTGTTGAGTGTTTATTTTTTACAGGTTTTGAAGATGTCTAAAGGTGATAATAATGATGCACTTATGAAAGTCCAACAACAGTTAGACAGACATACTGCTGCAATCACACAAATAAATGCTACACTTCAAGCATTGAATACTACTTTGAATGAGGTACGAGTAAATCAAAAACATCAATATCGAGATCCAATTAAGGAAGATAGGGATAACCAGCCCCATAGGTGCAACCCTCAACGTGTCCCTAGAATGGATGATGATTGTCATGATCATGGACAATCATCTTTGGCAAAACCAAAGAGCGAGCAGCAACGAGAACATCTCTTTCATACTCGCTGCCACGTACAAGGTAAGCTTTGTAGAGTTATTATTGATGGTGAAAGTTGCTCGAACATAGCCAGCACGACGATGGTGGAAAAGCTTTGCTTAACCACTACCAAGCATCCACAACCTTATCAACTACAAGGGCTTAGCAACGAAGGCCAATTTAGGGTCACTCAACAAGTGCGCATCGCCTTTTCTATCGGTAAGTATCAAGACGAAGTTGTGTGCGACGTAATGCCTATTCAAGCCTGCCATTTGTTGCTAGGAGAACCGTGGCAACTGGATCGAAAAGTCACTCACGATGGTCGTACCAATAGGTATTCTTTCAAGCATCAAGGAAAGAAACTCACCTTAGTGCCGCTCACTCTGGAACAAGTCCATGAGGACCAAATCAAACTGAAAAATTCTGTTAAAACAAGTGAGGAAAAAGAGAAAGAGAATGAAAAAGAGCAAAAGAGATTGAGAGTGAAAAAGAAATTGAAGAAAGAAGAGAAAATGAATTAGAAAAAGAAACAAAAGAAAAAGACGTGGAAAGGGTAGTGAGGAATGTTTCCACTAACCAAGATATGAATTTTTCTTGTGTTGCTACTTTTCAGGTTCCCGAAAGATCGAAAAATAACTTTCAACTTCAATACCTCTCAAGTGAAAGACGCTTTCATACGATCAACTTAGGCAAAGATGAAATCACACTACATGATCCCGAAGAGATTCGACTACACTATGCCCCCGATGAGCGAAGGTTTGTTTTAAATGAAAAAGGTAAAATCGACCCTTATTCTTCTGCTTATCGAGGTAAGATGCTTGAAACCTTTGAAACACTTTTGTACTCCTCGGATAGTGATAAAGATCGTGTTGATGAACACTTAGATCGAAACGTGCTTGACTGTCCTATTTTATTTATTGATGATCTATCTGTTTTGATGGTTGATAAAAAGATTCTTGTTTTTGATAATGCATGTGTGAGTGAATCTATAGACCGTCGATTAATGCATGGTATGATTATGCAACTCTGTGAACCATGTGAATCTTTTCAAATACCTACTTGTGACGATTATGATTACCATTTGATTTATTACTCGCAATTTATTCATGGTTTGTGGGAACAATGTGAGACGACTGAATGCCTTAAAACATGTCCATCTTTGTTTCAAATATTTGACGAGGCAGTGGTGAGTAAATTAGATTGTTTGCATGGTAATCTGAATCTGTCCATTCACATACGTTATACATGTTCTGTTATGCTTATGATTGGACTACAAGCTTGTTTCCGTTGCTATTTACTATCTCATGGCTATTCTTTTCAGTGGACTCAATTGCCATTAGTCCCGTTCGATAGAGGAAAGTCGAGTTCATTTGATTTTTCAGATTCGAGGACGAATCTTTTTGAGGAAGGGGGGAATGATACGAGTCACAAAAGCCCAAATTCTTGAAGGCGAGGCCCAATAAGCAAATTCCCAGTCCAATCAAGAAATCCATCCATACTTAGTTGAAAATCAGGCCAAATTGTCAAAGTGGCCCAAGTTGTAAAGTTTTATTTTTATTTTTATTTATTTATTTATTTATTTACTTAGTTTAAATTTTTATGTCAATATTCAGTCCAAGAGTCCCAGATAAAATGACCTTTGACCGAATTTCCATATTAAAATAATTAGGAGTTTTTTTATTTTAGTTTTCTAATTAGATTAGGACTAGTTATAAGGCCTATTTAAAGGCATGGCTGTCCACCTTGTTAAACACTTATCATTATTATTAAAATTTCAGATTTGTTGAGAGCAGAATTTTCTTTGAGTTTTCTCCAAGATTTCTCTCTTGAGTTTTCTTTAGAAGTTGTTTTAACAATCTTGTGATTGTGGGAGCCATCTTCAACCTTCTTCTTGCCATTGATATTCTTTGGAGGGGAGATTAGAGCCGTTTGAAGGGAGTTGTGAGATCTTTCGAGATTTCAAGGCTTCTTAGGACTTATCTTTTAATTTCTTACTGTCAATTCTTTCTTTATTTCTACTTGTGCTGAATCATTATCTAATCTATTTTCTGTTCTTATTGTGTTTTCAGCCTTTTTCTATCTTAAGGAATCAGCCCAAAATCCCCAATTTCTAGGGTTTTTCCATACTCTTTTTGGGTGAAATTAGATTGTCGAAATTTGGGGAAAACTATCTTGGTGTTCAATTGGGCAGAATCACAATCTCCTTGAGGGTTTCAAGAACCCTAACACTTATTTCTATTCTCAATTTGATTCTTTGCTGATTTGGGGATTTTATTTCAGATCTGAAAATTCAAAAATCTAATCTTTTAATTTTCTGTTTCGTTTCAGATCTAATTGTTTAGGGTTTTCGTAGGAGTTTCTCGTGACTTGGCAACTCGATCTTGGTCCGCGCGCAACCCCGTATCATATTTGCTTCCCTAATTTGAAGTGGATTACAATCGTGAACTGTAAAAACTTGAAATGTCTCTTCCCCATTACTCTTGCTCATGGCGGCCTTCCAAACCTAGATGAATTATACCTTAAAAAGGTCTCCAAATTAGAGCAGGTGTTTGAAGGAGATGAGGGAAATGTGAGTAAGGACGAAGAGAAAGTGATACACCTACCTCATCTCCGCTCCTTAGAGTCTGATGAGCTACCAAACCTCGTGAGCTTCAGTCCTGTGGGTTATCATTTTGTTTTCCCATTTTTAACGGATTTACAAGTAGAAGGTTGTCCCAACATAACCACAAGATTTAGTGTTGATTCAGAGAAAGCAGTGCATGCCAAAACACAGGTACACTACTCTTCCAAACTCAACAATAAGCTTTAAAACAGAAATTCATCCATTCAATTATTTTCTCTATGTATCCTCCCAATACTAAGCTTTGATTTCTATGCATTAATGCAATATTTTTATTGTGGCTACCTGAGAGAAATTCTTTTTTGTTTTTGTTTTTTTGCTTTAAATGACTAAATGAAATTGCATCAACTGTAAATGGTTTCTGTTGGCTGTCAATATTTCTTTCTAGATATCATTGTTGCATTATTATTTTCAATTCACAGCTCTTGTTCTTAATATGTCATCCTTTGTCCAATTTTGGAAAATTGGCTTTGCTTTCCTCATCATAAATCATCACAAGCAAACAGTAATAAGTGAAGGTTTAATTTGCTTTGCAGGCAAGCCAATCAGTTGATGAAATTATAGTGGAAGAATCTGCTACAGCTCAAGAAACTGCATGGCCAATTGGTAGTGATATAGAATGGCCCCAAAAGGAAAATGATAGTGATTTTTCAATTGAAGATTAATTCATTGTGAATGTTTAAATTGAATGCCATTTATTCGTTATTATGTACCATTTATTCGTGAAATTGAAGACAGATTTATCGAGCTATAAGCAAAAACAAAGTAGGTGAATTCTGCTCAGTAATCAAAGATTAAAAATGAATGGACTAACTATTAGAAAAAAGAAAACTAAGAATTTTGACAAAACTTACAATTATTTGTTTTAGTCTAATGTCATACCCTTAGCCACTTGTCTAGAAATAAATATCAACTTTATTAAAAGCACTCTTCATTTGTTTACATGAGTTTTTAAATTATTTTTGTGGTTAATAAATTCCTAAATTATTTTATAGTTAATTTTAACCTATCAAAGTGTTTGATTTAAAAATTAAAATAATTTTTTTTAAAATTTTAAGTTAATTTACATTTTATTTTATACTAATGTGGATTTAAAGAAAATAGTTTAACCATAAGCTTTCCATCCATCCATAGCCATTGTGTCTGCAAAACAATTGTCTTCGTGTTGAAAGTGACTACAAAAGTGTGTACTTCTGCAAGCACTGTTATAAGCAAAAACAAAATAGTAAATATCAAAGTTTGTTTATGCAGTTCAGTTTCCCTACGTTTGTGAAACCTTGCTTAGTGAGAAGAATCACTATATTTAAACAATTACAACCAGTGAACCTAAATGTATCACACCCCAATGATGATTCCTCACTCTTGTACCTTCGAAGACTAGATCACTCACCACTAAATTCTCCCTCAGAGAACTTAGTTTGCAGAACCACAATACAAAATTTTACAATCACAAATGCACTCTTGCAAAATAATGTTCCTCACTTGAACATATAAATGCTCTTAATAATTTGTGCATCAACCTATACAAGTCTCTTAATTGCATAGAGATTTCGAGACTTGCTAACATAATGAAGATTTATCACAATCCTTACTAAACAACAACTAAAATAGCTAAATACAATATACTATTAACAACCACAGTAAACATGGATGGTCAAAATATCACTGTTTTCAAAACCCTTCTTTGTAACATCTCCGGATTCGCCATAACATCTAGGTCGGGTCTAGGGTGTTACATATATATGTATATTATATTTCTAAAATTGAAAAAAAGTAAAAGTTTTCCTTTACATTTGGATTCATGTATTGGTTTCCAATCAAATTAATTTTCAGTTTAATAATATTTTGTACTGATATTAATACTTCTGAAGTTTACATATTACCATGTAAAAGTAAAAAAAGTTTAGAATTATATTTATCTGTGTAATTAAATATATCTTTCTAATTTAAAATTATATGGCATTACAGTTGTATATATGATTTTATCAACTAATATGAATCAATAGACATCTATAAAAACAAACAAGCAAATATGAATTGATAAACAGTAAATAAAATGAAATAACAGCTTCTCAACTAAGTCTTTCTACTTCTTCACCAATTTATAAGTCCAATTCTATACAATACTTATAAATTTGTACTTAAATTTCTATGGTGTGGTATTGTTTTTATTTTGGTATCATATCATTACAAATATTGTTATTCCCTAGTTTTTCAAGTAATATTTGTTTATTAAGTTTTTCGTAATATTTACATTTTATGTTGTGTTTTCAACTAGACTGAGTTGGAAGAAACGCCCATTGATTCTCAGTCTTTCACCTCCTTATGTGTAAGATGTAACGCCCCAAAAATTTAAGTATTTAGGTGTTGGGTTTTAGTGTAACTAAGTTCCTGTATTTGTGATTTTGTGCTTTGCTTATGTGTTTGAGGTTGGGAGTTCAGGTCGCGTCTTTAAAAGTTTTGTTAATTCAATTTTTAACTAATCCCTACTATTGAACCATTGATTTAAATCTAATTCTGTGTAAATTTGTGACAAGAATGAGTCTGCTGGTTCATTGGTTAAGCTTCTATATATTGTTTGGTCCTATGTTTGAGTCTTAGCGTATCATTAGGAATATTTTTGCTTACTGTCGAAAAACTTATTGGTGGTTAAAACAAAATTTTTAAAAGAAAACGTTTCCTCTTCTTCCGCTCTTGAAGTTCTTTTTGTTTTTTTTCTTCGTTTTTCATATTTCTTTTCCTTTTCTTTTATCGATTGTTAGATTTTGAGTGGATAAAGTATATAAACGGGTGCACTTAGAGATTCAGGGGACTGTGTTTCCGACTGATCTGATGAAACTTTCTTTTGGTGAATTTGATTTGATTTTGCGAATGGATTGGCTTGTGGAACATCGAGCCAGTCTAGATTGTGTTGCTAAAAGGGTTACTCTGAGAGCGGATGAGAATAGCGAAGTTGTTATGGTTGGTGAGTGTCGAGATCACCTCTCTAATTTAATCTCCGCCCTTGTAGCTGATAAGCTAATCCAAAAAGGGTGCGAGATATACCTTGCCTTCATATTTGATTCTTTTTATACAAAGCTTTCTATAAGAGATATTCGTACTGTGAGGCACTTCCCGGATGTCTTTCCCTAGGAATTTCACGGAATACCTCTAGATAGAGAGGTTGAGTTCGGCATCGATTTATTACCGGGTACTACTCCGATGTCTATGGTACCCTACCGCATGGCATTGAAGAATATTGCAGAGCTAAAAGCTCAGCTCTAAGAACTTATCGATAGAAGGTTTATTCGACTAAGTGTGTCTCTATGGAGGGGCACCGATATTGTTTGTTAAGAAGAACGAGTCGATAAGGATGTGTATAGATTACCGACAGCTGAACAAATTAACAATCAAGAATAAGTATCCGCTACCGATGATTGACGACTTGTTCGACCAGTTTCGAGGGACGTCTATTTTCTCCAAGATTAATTTTCATTCTAGTTACCATCAGCTTAAGGTTAAAGAGACTGATGTGTACAAGGCTGCCTTCAAAACTCGTTATGGGCACTATAAGTTCCTGGTGATGCCTTTTGGGTTGATGAATGCTTCAGCGACATTCATGGATTTGATGAACCGAGTGTTCCAACCGTATTTGGATCCATTTGTGGTAGTCTTTATCGATGATATACTGATTTATTCTAAGACTGAGTCTGAGCATGACGACCACCTTTGTATTGTTCTCTAGACACTCTGAGAAAAGTAGTTGTATGCTGAGTTTAGCAAGTGCTAGTTTTGGTTGCAAAATGTTTCTTTTCTAGGGCACATGGTAACTGCTGAAGGGATCTAGGTCGATCTCAAGAAAATAAAAACTATGGTGGAGTGAAAACAACCGAGAAATGTGCTTGAGCTTCGTAGTTTCCTGGGTTTAGCAGGTTGCTACCGAAGGTTTGTTGAGGGATTTTCCCTGATTGTGTCACCTCTAAAGAAGCTACTGCGCAAGAATGCTCCATTTGTGTGGTCTGAGGCATACCAGTCTAACTTCGATAAGCTCAAGTCTGTTCTGACGCAAACTCCTGATCTAGTTCAACCTGAATCAGGTCGGAAGTTTGAGGTTTTCAGTGATGCGCCGCACATCGGGATAGGATCTATTTTATTACAAAACGATAAAGTGGTTGCTTACGCGTCATGACAGCTTAAGACACACAAGGGTAACTACCAGAGCACGACCTTCAACTTACTGTAGTCCTGTTTGCTCTAAAAATTTGGAGGCATTATCTGTATGGTGAGAGGTGTATCATTTACACTTATCACAAGAGCCTCAAGTATCTATTAACTCAAAAAGAATTAAATCTTATGCAACGTAGGTGTGCTGAGTTACTTAAGGATTATGATTGTACAATAGAGTATCATCCTAGTAAGGCTAATGTAGTAGCTGATGCCCTTAGCCATAGAGTGATGACTAAACTGAGAGTGATGTTTGCTCGTCTGAGTTTATTTGAGGACGAGGGGTTGCTAGCTGAACTGCAGGTTAAATCTATGTGGGTCAAACATATTCGAGTTAAACGATCGAGCAATAAGTCTCTAGTTCAACAACTACAACAGATCAATCCGAGTGGAACTTCAGATTTTAGTTTGAACAATTATAATGTCTTGTGTTTCAGGGGTTGGATTTGTATGCCTAATAACAAGGATTTGAGGCGATCGATTTTATAAGAGGCGTATACTAGCCCTTATGTTATGCATCCTAATGAAAATAAAATATATCGAGACCTCCGAGAACTTTATTGGTGGCCTGGTCTAAAATGAGAAGTGGTGGTTTTTGCATCGCGCTATTTGACGTGTTAAAAGGTTAAGGCCGAACATCAGTTGCCCTCAAGATTGCTTCAGCCGGTTAAGATTCCTCTATGGAAGTGGGAGCGTGTAAAGATAGATTTTGCTAATGGGTTGCCTTTAACTCCTACTAAGAAAGATTCAGTTTGGGTCATCGTGTATCGATTGACCAAATTTGCTCATTTCATCCCTATTAGAATAGATTACTCCCTGCAGAAGCTCGATAATGTAACACCCTCTAACCCTAAACCGTCGCTAGAATAGGGTTACGAGACATTACCGGACCTGTCAGACAACATACTAATAATTCATAATTAAAATAATGTTCATGGTGTAATCTAATAATTATATCCTATAATAGACTCTCGAAGCCCAAAACATATATTTAAAGTAGAACAAAACTTGTTCGAGTATTCCAAATTTTATTTTTTTATTTTTTATTTTTTAAAAAAAAATCAACAGTATTTCTGCTTATTTTTATATAAAACCCTGCAAATTTCAAAACACAACCAACCCAATTCCAGTATTTCAACCAAGACATTTATATACTTAAATATACTTAAATCTTACTTAACATAACGTCTTAATAACTAACTAATAAAAACCCTATTATCATTTTTAATAAGCTCGTAAAACTATTCAAACCATTTTAGTTCACTATTAATAACATAAACAATTTCTATCATTTCACCATTTAAATCATCAAATCACCTAATATCTTACTTTACAACAAAATTATATAACATACCAAAGTAACCATTATAATTCTTATGTACATGCCACTTTCACATAAGGAAGAAAAAATCACCAAAATTTTTATGCTGGAGTCAAGATTGATCTGGATGCTAAATCGGAACCTTTGACTTCTATCAACCTGCGCACGGAAACAACCGTACGCTGAGTATTCGAACTCAGTGGTATTACCATAATTCAAATTATAATAATAACAATAAAACATAATCATCAAACATATTATGCACAAATCATACATACAAGTTTAAACTCAAATTTCATAATACAACAATAACAATTTATCAATTAATATCATGTATCCACAATTTATACTTTGAACACATCATGAACCTTAGGTTCATTCCTCAATCTCGTATCATATTTCAATTCACAATTCAACTTTTTCATATCATTTCAGTAGCTCGATTAACCAAACTCATTCAGTTTATCATTTCATTATTTACCCCTATTAACAAAACTTGGACTTTGGCGGATACACGGATCCAACCAAACACACCAGATTGGCACCCAGTGCCTCATCGAATAGTTCGAAACAATAGTTGACAGCCAGTGTCTCATCAGCAAAGCCGAAGAAAGTTGGTACCCAGTACCTCAACAAATCTATCCGAAGAAATATAGTGACACCCAGTGTCTCATCGACTCGAGGTCGAAGTATCCCTGAACTCTTCCAATCCTATGGCATGCCAAATATATCCGACTCAGCCCGACTAGTTAATAGGGTATTTAAATCACATATAACCCCAATTCAATCACAATTTCTCACATTTGTAATTCAATCATTTTTCCAGTTTTCAATCAATAATTAATTCACAAATTCACACATTTTCACAACTCAATACATTTCCACTCAATTTAATATCAGTCACAATTCAATTCAAATCCACTTCCCACTTTCAATTAACAAACAATTCAAATATTAATTCATATCAACTATTCAATTTAATTCCCACTCATCTTAATAATAATAATAATAATAATAATAATAATAATAATGCTTACCTCACATTTTCATTTACCAAACACATAAATTAACATTTTACATTTAATAATAAATAACTTGAATTATAGTAATACAAACCGTGATTTTATCAAGTTTACTCCTCGATAATCTTCTCTTTTCCCTTCCGTGTCGATGCTTCTGATTCTTTGCTAGCTACGAAAATAATAATATTTTATACTATTAATTTCAGCACTAATTATGATAAATAATTGAATTTCTATTCAATATCTTCCTTATTCTCAATTTAATCCTAACTAAGTTCACTTACTTTCCTAATTCAATTACTTATTTTCTTAATTCAATTCACACTCTATTTTTATTCAAATTTCATCCAAACTCAAATATAACTATTAAAATTTCAGCATATTTTCCTAATTTCAAATTTCCCTCAATTTAGCCCCTAAAACATAAAACTTATAGTTTCTTTTACAATTTAATCCTTTTATCAATTCTAACTTAAAATTCATTCAATTAAATCCCTAATTCAACAATTTATTCAACATGAATCATGCTTAAAAACCTATGAACTTCCAAAACTTCAACATAATTTCATCAAAACTCTACTCTAAAGCTTCTAAAACATCAAAATTAAAAGAAAATGGCTTAATTGACTTACCAAGTTGAACTCCAAGCTTTAAAAACCCTATTTTCCCTTTTTCTTTCTTTTTCTTCTTTCTTTCTTTCTTTTCCCCTGTTTCGTTTGCTATTCTGTTTCTTTCTTCTATCTTTTGTTTCTTTTTTTCTTTTATTTTACTTACTTTTTACTTTATTATAATAATAATAATAATATAATAATACTAATATAAATATATTTTAACTTATATTTTAAGCAACTAAATATTTAATTTACAATTGTACCAATATTATTTTTACACATGTATATTTTTATTACCATATATTTGTTACAATTTAATTTATTTTATAATATAATAATATAATAATATTTAATCCATAAATATCTTTTACTTAAATTATAAGAAAACATTTTATTTGATTACAAGTGTACAAATACATATATTACACATGTACAATTTCATCATGTCTTTATTTTAATTTATTTAATAATAATAGTAATAATATAATAATATAAATTACAATTTGAATAAACAACAACAACAACAATAATAATAATAATAATAATATGTTTTAAAATTACCGTCTCATTTAATAAAATAGGCTTAATTGCCTATTTGGTCCCTTATGATTTCTTTTAATCTATAATTCAACTTTTACCCTTTATTCAATTTAATCTTTTTTTTTCTAATTACTCTTAATTAAACTAAATTCACCTATCTAAAACCTAATTAAAGACACAACTAATCTCGTAAATATTTCTAATAATTATTTTCAAACTCAATTTACTAAGACAAAGGCCCGATATTATACTTTTCCTATGCCCGTAAATTTTGGGTCATTACAGATAAGCTGTATCTTGCTGAAATCATGAGACTCACGGGATTCTAGTCTTAGTTATCTTTAATAGAGATCTGCATTTCACGTTTCAGTCTTGGAAGATGCTTCATGATGCTTTAGGCACTCGACTTGATTTCAGTACTACATTTCATCCTCAGACCGACGAACAGTTTGAGCACGTCATTTAGATCCTGGACAATATGCTTAAAGGTTGTGTAATAGATTTCTGAGGTAGTTGGGAAGATTACTTACCATTGGTTGAGTTTCCGTATAACTACAGCTTCCCTTACTCCTCTATGTTGGACTTAGTTAAGTGAACGTCGGGTTTTGGGCCTCGAGCTAGTTTCTGAAACTAAGAATACTGTCAAGTTAATCTGTGACCGTCTTAAAGGCACTTCTGATCAACAGAAATATTATACCAATTAAAAGAGAAAAGATATTAATTTTTCTGTAGGTGACCAAGTGTTACTGAGAGTGTTAACATGGAAAACAATCCTCCAATTTAGATGCAAGGGCAAGTTGAACACGAGGTTCATTGGACCTTACCGCATTTTCAAACATGTCAGATCTGTTTCGTATCAACTAGAATTACCGCCAGAGTTGGAGTGGATTCATGATATCAGTTTAGCCTCCAATTGTTCTACATCTTAATGTTGAAATGGTATCGGTTTGACCCATCGTACATTGCCTCTGTCGACGAGATTAAGGTACGATCGAATCTAATGTTTGAAGAGGAACCTATTCAAATTCTGGATCGTGATGTAAAGGTATTGAGGAAGAAAACTATTCCTTTAGTTAAAGTTTTGTGGCAAAATCATGGTACCGAGGAAGCCACTTAGGAACCCAAAGATTTGATTCGACGACAGTACCCATATTTGTTCGAGTCAGGTAAATTTCGAAGACGAAATTTCTTTTAGGGGGAAGAAAGTTGTAACACCCCAAAAATTTAAGATTTCAGTGTTGGTTGTTAGTGTAATTAAGTTCATGTATCTATGGTTCTATACGTTGCTTATGTGTTTGAGGTCGGGAGTTTGGGTCGCGTCTTTAGAAGTTTTGTTAATTCAATTTTTAACTAATCCCTGCTCTTAAATCGTTGACTTAAATCTAATTCTATGTAAATTTGTGACAAGAATGAGCCTGTTGATTCACAGGTTAAGCTTTTATATATTGTTGAGTCTTGTGTTCGAGTTCAGCATATGCATTAGGAATATTTTTGCTTACTGTCGGAAAACTTATTGGTGGTTAAAACAAAATTTTTTTAAAAAAATGTTTCCTCTTCTTCCTCTCTTGAAGTTCTTTCTCTTTTTTTTTCTTTTTCTTCATTTTTCATATTTCTTTTCCTTTTCTTTTTATCGATCGTTGGGTTTCTTGTCCTGATCTGTTGTTTAGGTTGGGAGTAGGGGTCAGAAGTAGCAAACATCAAAACATTAATTCGAGTGATCATTGCTAATCCTTCAGCTTTGAAAATCCTTTACATTGTTCCTACTTCAAAATTACTTCAGGTGCGTATCGAAAAACTCAATTTTTACAAATTTCAGAAGCCAGAAAATATGGTTGTCGATGCCATACGGCCATGTGGTAGGCCGTGTGACTCACTATTTGTGATTTAGAAAACACAAGGGCTAGAGACACGGTTGTGTGTCCAGGTCGTGTGACTCACTATTTGTGATTTAGAAACCACACGGGCCAGACATATGGGTGTGTGTCCAGCTTGTCTGACTCACTATTTGTGATTTAGAAACTACAAGGGCCAAAGACACGGGTGTGTGTCCAGGTCATGTGACTCGCTGTTTGTGTAACACCCCAAAAAATTGAATTGTGATTATTATGTTCTATCATTGAATATGTGTTTGCTTCTGCGGTTGCGTGATCTATTTGTCCATTGAAGGTCAGAAGTTCGAGTCGTGTAACTTTTGGAATCCTATTAATTTCTTTTATTTGAACCCTTAAGTTAGGATTCCTTGTTTAAGTTTAATTCCATGCATTTTGTGTCAAGAATGAGCCTGTTGGTTCAATGGTTAAGCATTTGTTTATGTCAGTGGTCCTGTGTTCAAATCTCAGTTTGTGAAATATTTTTGCACTTCTTCATAGTACTGATTTTATTTTTTTAGAAGTTAAAATTGTTTTAACATTAACTCCTTTTTCTTCATCATTGTTGTTCTCTTATCTCATTCTTTTTCCTTTTTCTTTTTCTTTTTCTCTTTTTTTTTGGTAATTGTCTCTGAAATTGCTACGTATAACATTTGGTCGGGTTAATCGTTGAATCGTACTGCTTTATTGGTTGTTCAGTACTTAAAGGTAAGACTTTGATGCAAAAATTGTACTAGTTAGGAGTAATTACGAGTTCTTGAATTTCCGAAGTGAGAATGTTGATTGTTTGTTTTGTTTTGTTTTGTTGTGGTGGTCACAAAAACGTAGGGGAAGGTTAAAGAGGCCTATCGTTTCTCTTGTTGCCTAGAATCTGGGAGTGTGCTATTAGATTTTCGATAAGTAAATTGTTCATTTGGGCTTTGCGTCAAAGGTTTCAGCGTTGTTGTTATTGTTGTTACATTTTAGCATGTTTTTAAAATTAAATTTAAATAAAGTTTTATGTTCATAATAATCATAACAATAATCCTAAAAATAAAATTCAAATTTAAATAAAGTTTTATGTTTATAAATCTCTTCTTTGAAATTTTGCCCCAACTACACTTTGTATTTTCGGCACCATTTCTTCCCTATTTCGCATGTTGACCCATTTTGTCTTTAAATTCACACTTTTTGCCTCTAAATTTCCTTTTGACGTCAATTTAGTCCCTACAAGATAAAAAAATCCATAAACAACCCAAATTAGTAGGACCGCACTCAAAATATATATGTAATTAACACATAAAAGTATGTCATTTTAGAGTATTATCATATTCCCCCTTACTTAGCCCATGTTTGCCCTCAAGCATGGTTCTTACCCTACTGTGTAATTTAGATTTTACCATGAAAGAAGTATCACTCCAAAGTTTTATAAAAATTAGGCATAATTCATATGAAAATAAAGATAACCTTTAGCTTGGTTTAAGTAAAACCGAAAAGTACACCAACTTAAACACACAAAAATTAAATTGACTTGGATTATTTCATGAAAGTTACGCAATTTACTAAACTTACCAAGACATCTTATTTGTTTGACCCTTAGTCCCCAAATGTAATTCTCTTTTTCCTTCGTCTTATTTATTTATTTATTTATTTGTATTTTATTATTATTTTTTTAATGCATAAGAATGTATTGGCACTTTTGACGCGAAGTGGAATGACAACCAAGCACCCCACCCCAGTTACTTAGCCCAACATACTCTTAATTTATTATATTATATATATATTAGTTTAAGAATGTTTTGGCCCTTGTGACGCGAAGTGGAATGACAACCCAAGCATCCCTCCCCAGTTACTCAGGCCAACAAGCTCTTAATTTATTTTTTGTTTAATTTTTGGTTAGCGAAGTTTTACCTAACACGTCACACAACCTTTTCACGCGAAGTAGGATGACAACCCAAGCACCCTACCCCGGTTACTCAGTCAGTCACGTTGTAAGCTTATGCTCATAACCACGGAATCATCAAAGTTTTTTCTCTTTTTTTTTTAGAAATGGAGTTTTAATTTTGGAGGACTATGAAAAACAATCAAGTGTCAAAAATAAGTTTTGACAACTACCTAACAGTCATGAAAATAAATTTAGCATACATTCGTATTAAGTATCCTCTTTGCATTTAAACTTAATCAATTTTACTATAAGTAAGATAGTATTAACTTCATTAATCATAATTATTTTATCCTAATAGAAATAAAACAGTGGAGATGAAATCAATATAGTAAAATAATAACTAACTCAGTAGATAAAAATCATGCTCACAGATCAAACAGTGGGTAATTCTTAGTCAAAATATTGGGTATGAAAAGAGGCAAGATATACTAAAAAAATAAATGTGGGCAAAAACAAGCACAAGGCAGTAGCAACAGTAACACAACAGTAAAAATGACAGATAAAATAACAGAAATAATAAGGAATGTCTCCCCCTACTTAAATCACATTACCTTCAATGTGAAAAATAATATTAACAAATATGATGAAAAGATAGGGTTTAGAACACTCCTCATGTCGTTTTCGTTACTGTTTTCGCCACCCGTTTCTAAAATTAATTTTTCGTTTCCTTGATTCTCCTAGACGTAAGAAGAGAGACAAAATTTATTAACATGCAAAAAAATAAAATAATAAAAATAAAATATATACAACAAAATAAAAAATAAAATTGGGTTGCCTCCCAACAAACGCTGGTTTAATGTTGTTAGCTTGACGACCCAACTAGTATTAGGACTTTTCCAGGTGAATTTTTTCGATCGTATGGGCTTGAAAATTCTCCTTTTTACCACATTCAACATATTTGGGTTCAATCGTCTTTGCGCCTCCTTCTTTGGTTTCGTATTTCCCACCAAGAAAATCTTATATGTGCATGTTAAAGGGCTAATCTATTTTACGTCGGAAATGGTCTCATCATTCTCCAAAAATGCGCATTTGAGATGCTTGGGAAGTGGTTTTAATTCCAGATCTGGTGCCTGTAATAGAAGGTAGAAGTTTAGTGTTCATAGGAGCCGATAATTCATTAACATATTTGTAAATAGTTCCTGAATCGAAATTATCATCAAACAATGTTTCAAGTTTATCTTCATAAGGTGACTCAAAAGTTTCTTGTACTAATGAGTCAATTATGTTGACACGGTTTACATTCAAGATTTCACTCGGGTGACTAATAGCATTGTAAACGTTAAACTTCATGATCTCCCCGTCAAACTCTATTGTGAGGGTTTCGCTACACACGTCAATCTTAGTACTTGAGGTACTCAGGAAAGCTCGCCCCAATAAGATGTCTGAAGACCCAAGAGCGTTACCCTCTTCTATTTTCAACACATAATAGTTCGCAAGAAAGATAAGTCCATTGACTTTCACTAATACATTCTCAAAAACTCCTTCGGGATGCATAATAGACCTGACTGCTAATTTAATGATAACACATATTTTCATAAAAAAAACCACGTTAAGTGATTCATAAATGGAAAAAGGCATTACATTTATGGAGGCCCCTAAATTACACATAACTTTTTTTAATTCCTAAGTGGCCTATTTTGCATGGTATTGTAAACATGCCTTTGTCTTTACATTTTATAGGCATCCTTTGTTGCAACACCGCAGATACATTTTCACCAATATTTACTCTTTCATTTCCAGTTAATATTCTCTTGTTAGTGCAAAGCTCTTTAAAGAACTTAACATATCATGGAATTTGTTTGATGGCATCCAATAATAGTATGTTGGTCTCGATGTTTCTGAATGTGTCAAGGATCTATTTTTTCCTCCTTACCTTTTTTATGTTGGTTCAACTGTCCTAGAAACGAAGTTGAATTATGGGTAATGAAAGTTTCGTCTGGACCTATTCATCGTTCTCTTACTTTTTCTGGACAGAATCTTGATCAAGATTCTTGTCAGGATTTGGTTCTAGTTCTTTTCCACTTCGCAATGCCACTGCATTTGCGTTTTGTCTTGGGTTAGGTTCTGTTTGTGACGGCAGCTTTCCTTGTGAGTTCCTTTTCTCAATTGACGTGGTCAACTCTTATAGATGCCTCGATTTTATGTTGAAAATCCACTGTTTTCTTTTGAAAATCCTCTATTTTCTTTTGAAAATCAACAATTTGCCGTCGTATTTGCTATTGGAAATCAAGCACATTAGCTGCTAATTTATTTACCATGGTTTTTAGTGAGGTACCTGAATCTTGCATTTGTTGTGCAAACCAGTTTTGGTATGGCAGGTTATACTGCAAGTTTGCCCCATAACTCAAGTTACGATGGTATTTTCATCTTGGGTTATATGTACTTACGTAAGGGTCATATCGCCTTTGGGACGGTCCTGAAAAGTTCCCCCACAGCATCCAAATGGGCCATAGTATCGTCACATAAACTAGGGCATGCATCAGTTGTATGTTTGAGTGTTGCACAAATTTTGCACAGTCGAGCTGGTCCTATTTTTACTACAAATAGAGAATTTATGATATTAGTAAGTTTTTCAACTTTATCTTCTAAAGTTGAAATACTTAGCTGGTGAACCCTTCTAGTGGGTTCAGGATTGGCTCGAAATTACTAAATATCTGTAGCCATCATGGATATCAAGACCCTTGCCTGTTGGGGGCCATGTTGACCAATGCCCCTCCACTGACGGCATTTATCATGTTCATTTTCATGGGTTTCAAGCCCTCATAGAAGTATTGGAGAAGAGATTGTTCTGTTATCCCATGTTGTGGGCAACTTGCACATAACTTTTTAAATTGCTCCTAATAGTCGTAAAGAGACTCCACTTCCTTTTGTCTTATCCCAACAATCTCCCTCCTTAATTCAGCTACACGTGATGCTGGAAAAATTCTGTTAAGAAACAAACAGAAAAGATCAGCCCACATTGTGATAAATCCAGGAGATAAATACAATAACCATTCCCTAGTAGAGTCTATTAAGGAAAAAGTAAAAGCACGTAATTTGATTTGATTCTCAATTACGCCATGAGGTTTCATACTAAGACAAACCATATGAAACTCTTTTAGATGTTTGTATGGATTTTCATTTTATAATCCACGAAAAGTCGGCAGCAACTGGATTAATCTTGATTTAAATTCAAAATTAGTATCCATAGTAGGATACGCAATGCATAACAACTGTTGTTCTGTAAAAGCTTCGGGCATTTGCTGAATCGTTAGGCATCTCTTCTGGTGGATCGACCATTTGTCGAATCGTTAGGCATCTCTACTGTCTCCGACTGCCTTTTTCGTACCTTCATTTCCTTTCGATTAGCTCTCTCAATCTTTTCTATTTCTAAATCAAACTCAAGAATTCCTGGAGCAGATCTAGTCATAAGAAAAAAGTAAGATTAGTACGGTTCTAGTCCCCAACAACGGCACCAAAATTTGGTGTGTCGTTGAAAGTGCCAAAAAGAATAGTATAAGGGAAGTAGGGTCAAATCCTTAGGGACTAGATCGCTACAGCTTTTTGTTTTTCGAAATCCTAGGCACAGTCGTGCCCAAAAAAAATGTCTAACCTGCGAAAATAAATAAAATAAAATAAAATTAAAAATGTGGATGAGTCAAAGTTAAGTAAATTGAAATTACAATTGTGACAAGAAATAGAATTAAGAAAAATGGGTTTTTCGATTGAGGGATCTTAGCCTCTGGTTATCTCGATCCTCCTTTGGTTCAATCATTGACTTTTAGTTGATCTTTCTTCTGATCAAATAAGCCAGTTATAGTGGAAGAGACACATATGACCACCATCTCCACTTGGGTTATAAACTTACGATCTAGAAGAACCTAACTCTAGCCAACCGTTACTTTTGTGGGACCGTTTTACACTACATCATCATTTTTCAATGGCAAATGCCATGTCATTTCGTCTTTTGGGCTCGACAACCTCTAACGCAATAAGTTAACGAATCGACTGTGTAACATTTTCAAAACATACAAAGTAGTCGTTCATTACATAAGGTGAAAAGATTACTTTTAGAAGGGCATGGATAAAAGCGTCAGTCCCGTAATGCAGAGAAATGATGAGTACTTGTTGAGAAAGCTAAATGTGGATTCTATGCCTTATGAACTCTTTTGGAGGAGTCTTGATAACCTTTGGCTAGATGAGTTTAGTTACTCATGCTTTTTGGGGAAAAAACACAAATTTAATGGAACGGAATTTTATTGAAGAAGAAAAGAAACAAGAAGGCTAAGAGCCTTAGGGGTAAGAGTTTTTTACAGAAGTGATGAGTCAATATTCATGTCACTCCATCCCCTATTTATAGTACATAAAAACCTAGTTTATTACTACTTAAACTCTAGATAATAATGTTTAAAAGATATAATTTGAAATTAAATCTAAACAATATCATAATAATCCTAACAATAATCCTAAAATTAAAATTCAAGTTTAAATAAAGTTTTATGTTCATAAATCTCTTCTTTGAAATTTTGCCCAAAGTCTTCTACACTTTGTATTTTCAGCACCATTTCTTCCCTATTTCGCATGCTGACCCATTTTATCTTTAAATTCATGCATTTTGCCCCCCAAATTTTCTTTTACAATCAATTTATCCCCTACAAGATAAAAAACCATAAACAGCCAAATTAGTAGGATCGTACTCAAAATATATATGTAATTAAAACATAAAAGTATGCCATTTTTTAGTATTATCTGCTTAGTAAATGACCGAGTCTCCTACGTCGCGTTTGTAAATATCCCTTCTGATATGATGCATGTATATTTTACAGTGATAACTGATTCTATTGGTTAATTCTACAACCTGGAATAAATTGTTATGGGAATACAAAATTGATCTGTGCGTTTCTGACAATGTAGACACTAAAAAGTATGAGTTCACGAGGAAGCCGTAGACGAAGGTTACGTGGACAACAGAAACGTCGTGGGGGAGCTCGAGTTAAGTCATCCCCTATAGGTAGCATACCAGTTTTGGAGACCAACGAGACTATTGGTACTCTTACTGTTGAGGCAGGGTCTCAAATTGTACCAGTTAGGGACGATCCTGTATCCTAGGCAATGCTACGAGTACTGGATAGAGTCACTAGGACCCAAACTGTGTCTGGAGTTTGAAGCTCTGTTATCGAACAGCTCCTATTGAATGGCACCGAATTGTTCAATGTTGTGATTGGAGTCACTCTTATAATGGCTGAGTACTGGCTCAAAGCTACTAAGTGCCTCATAGATGACATCTATTGTACAACTGCACAAAAATTGAGGTGAAGTATCCCTTCTCTAAGACGAGGCTTACTAGTGGTGGTTGGCAATCAAGCAGGGTACCCAGTCTGAACTGATTACTTGGGATTACTTTAAAAGCGCCTTTCAGGGTAAGTATGTCAGGGCCTGTTACACTAAGGCTCGCAGATGCAAATTTATGAATCTGGTTCAGAGGGAGAGGTCCGTAGCTGAGTACGAGGCTAAGTTTCAAAGGTTTAGTAGGAATGCACAAGCACTGGTTGCTACTAAAGAGGATAAATGCGTGCAGTTTAAGGATGGGTTGCGATATGATATGCGTGTTCTGATAACTCCAGGGAGAGAGCGAGTGTTTTTAGTCTTATTTGATTAGTCCAAAATTATAAAGGAAGTTAAGCGCACTGAGCGAGGGAGAAAAGGTTGGGAGAGAACTCAAAGTAAGGTGAAGAAAGATTCTGATCCTGCTGGTTCTGCTCAGTACCCCAAGAAACGGGCTAAAGTCAATGGACCTTCAAGAAACGAGGTGCCAATTGCTTTTAATGTGGTTCCACACTGTACTGATTGCGAGAGACGTCATCCAAACGAATGTTAGAGAAAATCTAGAGCTTGTCTCCGTTGTTGGTCAATGGAGCATCGAGTTTGAGACTACCATTGCTCACTTGATCAGGTGCCAATTCCAGCACTAATTTTGACTGCGAGTACTGTTCATTTCCCTAGGGGGAATCTTTAACCACATAGAGGTTGGGGCACTGGTAGGGGTGGTAATAATTCTAGTAGGGGGTCAGCGAGAACCAGACAAGGGTGCGGCTCAAACTAAGGCACGTCAGCCTATAGTTGTATACATGGCTAGGAGCCGTGAGGATAGGGACGACACCAATATCATCGTGACTACGTTCTTTATTTACTTTGTACTATATTCTACCTTAACTGATATAGGTTTTACTCTTTATTTACTTTGTACTATATTCTACCTTAACTGATATAGGTTTTACTCATTCTCAAATAGCTAGTACTGTATCTATGAAACTAAATATCTCTACTGAGTATACTGCTAGTAAAGTTTTTATGGTTAGTACTCTAGGTCAGGCCGTCTGACTGATAGGGTTTACCGACGAGTACCGTTAGAGGTGCAAAGATTTATTTTTTTGGCCGATTTGATGAAACTACCTTTTGAATAATTTGATCTGGTTCTGGGAATGGATTGGCTCGTTGAGCACCAAGCCAGTCTCGATTGTACTTCTAAGAGGGTTATCTTGAAAACAGAAGAGATTTATGAAATGATAATGATAGGGGAACAACGGGATTACCTTACTAACATGGTCTATGCCTTGGTAGATGAAAAACTGGTTCGAAAAGGGTGCGAGGTCTACCTTGCCCTTATCTCCGATACTACTCCAGTTAAGGTATCTATTAACAACAACCAGACGATCTGAGATTTTCTGGATGTCTTTTTCAACAAGTTACCAAGTGTACCACCGAATCAAAAATTCGAGTTTGGGATCAATCTGATACCTGGAACACCTCAGGTGTCAATTACACCCTATCGCATAGCACCAAAAAAGGTTGCTGAGTTGAAAGCTCAACTTCAAGAACTTCTCAACTGAGGATTTATTAGACAGAGTGTGTTTCCATGGGGAGCACCAATGTTGTTTGTAAAAAAAAGACAGTACGATGAGAATGTGTATTGATTACCGTCAGCTAAATAAGTTAACAATAAAAAATAATTATCCGCTCCCGAGAATCGATAATTTATTTGATTAGTTCTGTGGCACTTCTGTGTTTTCCAAAATTGATCTTCATTCAGGTTACCAGCGACTTAAATTTAAGGAGATGGATGTGTTTAAGATGGCCCTCAGAACTCATTACAGTCATTACGAGTTTCTGGTTATGGCTTTCGGGTTAACTAATGCTCCAGTTGCATTTATGAACTTAATAAACTGGGTATTTTAGTTGTATCTAGATCAATTTTTTTGTTTTCATTGACGATATTTTGATATACTCTAAGACTGAAACTGAACATGACGAGTATCTTCGTATCGTACCTTAAACCTTCCGTGAAAAATAGCTTTATGCTAAGTTTAGTAAGTGCGAGTTATGGCTGTCTGAGGTTGCCTTTCTAGGGCATTTTGTAACCATCGGTGGAATTTGAGTCCATACCAAAAAGATTGATGATGTAGTTGAGTGGAAACAACCGAAGAATATATCTGAACTTCGGAGTTTCCTTGGTTTAGCGGGTTACTGTCGAAGGTTTGTCAGGAGATTCTCCTTGATAACATCTCCCCTAACTAAGTTAATGTACAAGAATCTTCCATTTAAATGGTCTGAGGAACATCAGTCTAGCTTTGAAGAACTCAAACCTGTTCTAACCCAAACTCCCATTTTAGTTCAGCCTGAGCTCGGTAAAGAGTTTGTGGTTTACAGTGATATGTTGCATGTCGGGTTAGGACGTATACTGATACAAAAGGTAAGTTAGTAGCTTATGTCTCTCAACATCATAAGACGTATGAGAAAAATTATCCGACTCACGATCTCGAGCTGGCTGCAATCGTATTTGCTTTTAAGATCTAGAGACATTATCCGTACAATGAGAGGTGTATCATCTAGGCCTATCACAAGAGTCTCAAGTATTTGTTAACTCAGAAGGAGTTAAATCTTAGACAGCATAAAGGGGTTGAGCTGCTTAAGGACTACGATTGTACTATAGAGTATCATCCTGGTAAGGCTAATGTGGTGGCTGACACTCTTAGTCAGCAAGCAATGTATGTGTTGCGAGCGTTGTTCACTCGATTGAGTTTGTTTGACGACGAGAGCCTGCTAGCTGAGTTACAAGTTAAACCAACTTGGATTGAGAATATCCGAGTTAAACAGTTGGATGATGAGTTTTTAATTTGGCATTTACGTCAGGTTGAGTCTGGTGAATCTTCTGAGTTTGTTTAAACAGTGACGTACTTTAGAGGTCTGGTTTGTGTGCCTAAAGACCGTGAGTTACAACAGTCGATCTTGCAAGAGATGTATAGCAGCCCTTACG
Source organism: Gossypium hirsutum (assembly GCF_007990345.1). Lineage (NCBI taxonomy): Eukaryota > Viridiplantae > Streptophyta > Magnoliopsida > Malvales > Malvaceae > Gossypium > Gossypium hirsutum. The sequence goes on along the minus strand of NC_053441.1, from coordinate 57,819,605 downwards.
CTATGCATCTTGGATGAACTAAAATGTATTGTGATCTTTGAAAACCATATTGGTGGCCTAGTTTGAAACGAGAAGTGACGACTTTTGTTTCTCATTGTCAGAAGGTCAAGCCTGAGCATCAAATACCTTCAGGGTTACTTTAGCTGATTAAGATTCCCCAATAGAAGTGGGAATGTGTGACAATAGATTTAGTTAGTGGTTTACCCTTGATGTCTTCTAAGAAAGATTCAGTGTGGGTCATCGTTGATCGATTAACCAAGTTTGCTCATTTCCTTTCAATTAGAACCGATTATTCATTACAGAAATTAGCCAAACTGTATGTGTCTAAGATTGTGAGGTTACACAGAGTTCCAACTTCAATCATTTCAGATAGAGAATCGCATTTTACCTTTCTGTTTTAGAAGAAATTCATGAGACTTTAGGTATGTGACTAGATTTTAGTATTACGTATCACTCTCAGTTCGATAGACAGTCTGAGCGAATTATTCAAAATTTAGAGGACATGCTTAGGAGTTGTGTGATTGACTTAGGGGTAGTTGGGAGGATCACCTATCGTTAGTTGAGTTTTCGTATAATGATAGTTATTAGTTTGGCATTCAAATGGCACCTTACAAGGCTCTATATAGTAGTAAGTGTCGTACTCTCTTATGTTGGGCCGAGTTAGGTGAACGACAGGTTTTGGGGCCTAAGTTGGTATCTAAGATTGAAAATTCGATTAAATTTATCTAAGATTGTTCGAAAGATACTTTGGATCGACAAAAGTCATATGATGACTTAAAAATACGGGATATTGAGTACCCAATAGGCAACCAGGTGTTTCTGAAAGCATCGCCATGGAAAAAGGTCATCCGGTTCAAATGTAAAGGCAAGTTAAGTCCTAGATTCATCAGACCTTATCATATTTTGAAAAGGGTGGGACCGGTTACTTATTAGCTTGAGTTACGACCTGAACTTGATCGAATATGCAACGTGTTTTATGTCTTGATATTGCGAAAATATCGGTCAGACCCTTCCCACATAATGCCTATAGATGAAATTAAGGTGAGACTTGATCTGACCTTTGAGTAGGAACTGGTTCATATTCAGATTCTAGGGCTGGACGTTAAAGTCTTGTGAAGGAAAACTATACATTTGGTTAAGATTCTGTGGCAAAATCACTTTACTAAGGAAGCCACCTAGGAATCCGAAGATTCGATACGTCAGCAATATCCGTATTTATTTAAATCAGATAAACTTTTAGGACCAAAATTTTCTTTTAAAGGGAGAGAGTTGTACCACCCCAAAATTTTGAATTGTGATTATTAAGTTGTGTCGTGAATATGTGTCTGCTTCTGTGGTTGTGTGATCTGTTTGTTCGTTGAAGGTCAAAGGTTTGAGTCGCGTAACTTTTAGAATCCTTTTAATTTCTTTTATTTGAACCCTTAACTTAGGATCCATTGTTTAAGTTTAATTCCGTGCACTTTATGTTAAGAATGAGCTTGCTGGTTCAATGGTTAAGCATTTGTCTGTGTCAGTGGTCCTGTATTCTAATCTTGGTCTGTGCATTAGGGAATATATTTTTGCACTTCTACATAGTACTGATTTCATTTTTTGTAGAAGTTAAAATTCTTTTGACAGTAACTCCTTTTTCTTCATCTTTGTTGATCTCTTCTCTCCTTTTTCTTTTTTTTTCTTTTTTTTTTGGTAATTGTCTCTGAAATTGCTACGTATAACATTCGGTCTGGTAAATTCTTGAATCGTACTGCTTTATTGGTTGTTCGATACTTAAAGGTAAGACTTTGATGCAGAAATTGTAATAGTTAGGAGTAATTGCGAGTTCTTGAATTTCTGAAGTGAGAATGTTGATTGTTTGTTTTACTTTGTTGTAGTGGTCACAAAAAATTAGGGGAAGGTTAAACACGCCTATCCTTTCTCTCATTGCTTAGAATCTGAGAGTGCACTGTTAGAATTTTGATAAGTAAATTGTTCGTTTGGGTTTTGCGTCGAAGGCTTCGACATTATTGTTGTTGCTGTTGTTGTTGTTGTTCCATTTTAGCATATTCTTGAATTTCTAATAATTGAGTGGTGGAATTCTGGTTTTTACGTTTTGGGGAACTTGGGTTGCTTTAGGGTCATCATTACTTGCAGTTATGGTATCGAAACCCTTAACTTTTGTGTTTTTAAGTGCTAAAATTGGGATAGTCAATGGCATACAGACTGCCACACGGGTGTGTGTCAAGCCATGTGTAACACACGGTCGTGTGGCAGGCTGTGTAACTAACTGAGTTGAAATTTGAGACACACGGATGACCTCTATGGGTGTGTGTCGTACCGTGTGTGGGGCATGAATATGCAGTGGTCACACAGGCAGGGGACACGGGCATGTGCCAAGCCATGTGAGGTACACGAGCCAGCACACGGGTGTGTGCCCAGGCCATGTGACTCACTAACTTGATAAATAGGGAGGCACAGGTAGGGGACACAAGCGTGTGCCCAGGCCGTGTGACTCACTAACTTGATAAATAGGGAGGCACAAGTAGGGGACACAGGCTTGTGCCCAGGCCATGTGACTCACTAACTTGATAAATAGGGAGGCACAGGTAGGGGACACAAGCGTGTGCCCAGGCCGTGTGACTCACTAACTTGATAAATAGGGAGGCACAAGTAGGGGACACAGGCTTGTGCCCAGGCCATGTGACTCACTAACTTGATAAATAGGGAGGCACGGGCGTGTGCCAAGCCGTGTAAGGTATACAGGCTTGCATACGAGCGTGTGCTTAGGCCGTGTGATTCACTGACTTGATAAATAGGGAGGCACGGGAAATGGACACGGGCGTGTGTCAAGCCGTGTAAGGTACATGAGCTAGTACACAAGTGTGTACCTAGGCCGTGTGACTCACTGATTTAATAAATAGGGCACACGAGTGACCATACGACCGTGTGCCAGGCCATGTGGAGTGAGACAGGCCACTGTTCGGGCATGTAAGCCCAAATCACCAAATTCTGTACTGCCATATTTATTGTACGGGGCAAGTGTAGACTATCTGTAAGATATGTATCACCATATTAAACTGTATAATCTATTTTATTGTGACTATAAACTGGTTCTATTTATACCCTATTATACTAGAATGTGTGATTGTACCTACATCTAAAATATATATAGATAAATGTTATCCGTTCTGTATCTATATAGGGCGGGAGTTATGAATTAAAAGAAGTGTTCTGTACTGATTTGGTGGTCAAACCACCCATAATTATGTTTGATTTGGCAGTGAGACTGTAAACACTGTAACGTGTCATTCCGACACTATGAGGTGTGTAGGGATAGATGGGTATTATATACCTATTGGAGTGTAGGGTGGGTGGAGATGGTGTGTAGCAGTTGGGTAAGAAATTGCATCTGTATCTGTATTCGTATTACATCTGTATCTGCTACCGAACTTGTATTACATTAGTATCTGTAACCGATTTACTATGTATCAGGATGGTTTGTGTCTAAAACTGTCTTAAGATACTAATCTAACTGACAAGACTGAGTTGCTATTTGAGTGGTCAATAATATTTGAGTTGTCTTCTATAGGCTAAATTGTTTATGTTATATTCCAAGTTGTCTTGAATGAATTTCAGGGAACTCTCAGGAATAGGGGGCCTGCGGATAAGGGGCTTGGTCATCTATCAAACTTAAATATATATAACTATGTGTGTGGAAAATTAGTTCTTTGATTTTGTGTTTAACTTTAAAAATTTAACTATGTCTATGGATAAGGAATGCTTTCCTATTTTAACTTTGGATTTGAAAGACTCATTTTAAATATATATGTATTCTGGTAAGTTAATATGACATTCTAAATTTGGCCTTTCCGTCTAGACTGGTTTAGGGTGTTACAGTTTGTGATTTACAGTCCACACGGGTCAGAGACACGAGCATGTGTCCAGACCGTGTGACTCACTGTTTGTAATTTGGAGACCACATGGGCCAGAGACACAGGCGTGTGTCAGGCCGTGTGAAACCCCACAGGCGTGTGGTTTAGATTTGAAACTTATCTCTGAGGCTATAAGTATCGTCTAACGAGAACGATGCATTGACTTTCAACACTCCCCCTAAATGCAAATTGCTTTCCACATATGATTTGTAGATTATATCGAGTGCTTCTTTGAACTTCTCAAACTTTGGTCTACTCAGACTCTTCATGAATATCTTTGCAACTTAACCTTATTATCTAGTCTCTTGCCTTCTTTCAGACATTGCAATACATTCTCTGTAACACCTTTATCATTTCTCCGTTGTCGGATTACGGTTCTAGAGTGATATAGATTAAAATAGAACATTACACCTTGATTCAAAAAAATATCAATATCGGGGTATTAACATACCTATAGGCCTTAAATCGAGCTTATGAGGCCCTAAACAATAGTTTAGGAACAATCTGGAGTCAAATCAGAATAAAATAGAAAATTTCAAAAAAACTTGAAAATTTGCAAAACATAGGTCACATGGCCGTGTGGTCAGGTTATGTGACATAGCCCATACCATGTGAACATTCAAAGTCAAGACACACGGTCGTGTCCCAGCCCGTGTGTCCAACCATGTGAGTATTCGATCTACAACCACATGGCTGTCTTGCAGGCTGTGTGCCAAACTATGCTCAAAGTTGTTTTGGCTCACACGGCCATGTTGCAGGCCATGTGCTAGGCCGTGTGAATATTGCACCTAAATTCTTTAAATACATACAGTCGTGCGTGGTGATCGTGTGCCGCACATGGTTGTGTAACAGCTCGTGTCCCAAGCCATGTGCATCATTTTGACCTATAATTCAAGCAATTGCACACACTATTCCTTGCACATCAAGATTTCTTCCATATTCCTAGGTTCAAAAACATATTCAAATCATTAATTATGTGCCAAAATTTCTTCCATTCTATACCAACTAATATGCCAAAAAATTACACAACAATCAAGATTATTCATTAAAATACTTAATTAAGAATTTACCTAGCATTACTCATGTATTCAAGTTCCATTCATCAACCATATTGGTCAAAATGAAAAACATGCGTAAAAGCTTACCACACCAAAGTACTATTACCAAATAAATTTTAACCTTACAAATTCACCTAACCAAAAGCTAACTTAAATACACATCCAAAACTAACCATTCAACTAGACAAAACATTACAACATAGCATTTGAGATATTCACAACAAAAAGCCTATATACATGCCACATCCCAAAAAAATAAATAGAAAAGCTACCAAAATGGTTGGATAGTGTGAGCTTTCAGTCGATCCATCTAGTTAGTCCGCGACTTTGTTAACTACAAAAGAACATAAATGAAACAAGTAAGCTTAAAAAGCTTAGTAAGCTCAAAGCATAAACATCAAGTTAACTTACCTTAATGAAAGTAAACATTTTAAGAGATAATTTATAATTCTTGATCATCAAATACAAATTCACCAATCACATTAGTAATTGATCGTATCTCCAAATATATCAAAGCAACTTCCATCATAAGGAATCTTCTCATACCAAAATCACATCTACTCAATACCACATTCCATGTTTATTCTAAGAAATTCATTGTAACACTTTCACTTAATAATATTGTTGATATGCAATAACATATAAGTTCATGAATAAATTACAATTCAATTATCACATAGCCTGATGAACTAGTCACTTAACTCAGATACTCAGGTAACTACATCACACCAGGAGCATTGTAGATGCGTAACAGAGGCACCAAAGTGCAAACAAAGACACCAAACTGTAACAAAGGCACCAAAGTGCAATCCCGTACAACCACACATATCGACCATATTGGCATGCCAATCATATCCTAGCATTTACTACATTCAACCAAGAATTACACTTAATTCGTTATTTCTTATACATATTCACCATTCAAAGGCACTTCGTCAATTCCTTACATATACTATCATTCAACGTATTATCATCGATAAAATGAAATTTCAAGAACTTCAACAATCATATTTCTCATATAAATACGATTAACTACAAAATAATAACTTAGTAACTATAAGATTACATTTACATATTAATACACTATGAACTTACCTACGTTCACTTTCGTTTCAAATGCAGGGACTTCCGTAATTTTCCTTTTTCCACGGCTATTGTCTTTTTGGTTCGATTCTTGATCTAGATAATAATTAAATAAAATATTTTAAAATCAAATACATATCATACTCAATCCAATGCATATGAACCTTAACTTTTCATTCATTACACATTTTTCGTAGACATTTACATTCTTCACAATTTAGTCCCTACCCTCCAAATTCTAAAATTAACAAAACTTTACAACTTATCAAGCCAAACAAATTTTACCCTTACATTTATAGCCCACACTTGTTCTAAATTCTCAAAATTCCCTATCAATTCTAACATTTAATTAACTCAATCCTTTAATAAAAAAACTAACAAAAACCACTTTATCAAATATTCATAATCAACAGCTAACTCTTAAAATCCATTCTTAAACACCATGAACATTAATAGTTCATCAATGGTGAAATCTAAAATGTTTAACAGCTTTGAAAACAAAGGTACGAGTTAACTGAACCTAGTTGCAATGATCTCAAAAACATAAAAATTACAAATAAAATGGTTTAAAAATCATACCATATAAGAATAAAGGAGAAGACCAAAGCTCAAAGCTTTCCCCTATGGAAATTTTGGTGGTTCAAAGAGAAAGAAAGATGATAATGCTTTTATTTTATCATTTTACTATTTTACTATTTCTTTTACCTTTAATAATAAATATTTTAATGTGTAAATCATTGAAATTCCCCTAATGACCGACCCACTTAATATAACTGGTATTTTTACCCTACAAATCCTTCATTTTTATGATATTTAGGCCATTCAATCCTTATAATTCAATAATAGCTAAATTTTACCTCTTTTAAAAATTAGTCTTTTTTAATTAATTAACTAACTAAACGTTAATATTTCTTCACCAAAATTTTATAGGACTCTAATGTAATTCCATAAATATTAATAATTAATAAAAACATGATCTCATATGTCAAAATTGTGGTCCCGAAACCACCATTTCTAACACCACTGAAAAATGGGATATTACATACTCATGTAATAAAAGTCATAAAATTTCATTTTATTCCTCTACCTAAACCTTATCCCATCTGCTTGAACTCCTGTTTTTTAATTTATGGACCTCTCCTATCTATTCTATTGATGGACTTCAGTAATATGTTATTTTTGTTGATTATTATACCCGATACGTCTAGTTTTATCCACTTAAGAGTAAATCCCATGTTTGTGATGCCTTCGTGCGCTTAAAGCCATTAGTTGAAAACCAATTTAAATATCAAATTGTTAATCTCTATTCAACTAATGGTGGCAAATATCAAGCTCTTAAAAATTTTCTCTCCGCGAATGGTTTATCCCATCGTACTACACCACCCCATACACCCGAACACAATGGTCTTTCTGAACGATGACATTGCCATATTGTTGAAACTGGTTTATCTCTTCTCACCCATGCATCCATGCCTCTAAAAAATCGGTTTATCTCTTCTCACTCATGCATCCATGCCTCTAACTCATTTAACTTATGCCTTTGCCACTACTGTATACCTCATCAGTTATATGCCCACACCTACACTACATCTTTTCTCTTTTGAAAAACTCTTTGGGTCTCCACCCAACTACACTAAACTTCGGGTTTTTTGGTTGCTTATGTTATCCGTGGATTCATCCTTATTCTCAACATAAACTTGACTCTTGTTCCACAACTTGTGTTTTTCTTGGTTACTCTTCCACACAAAGTGACTATATCTATCTTGATCTGTCCACTTCTAAAATATATATTTCTTGTCATCTCAAATTTCTTGAAAACTCATTTCCCTTTACTACACACTAGTCCCATCTATTTCGTACCACTTAGAGATCATTTCCAAATAGCTTCCCCTAATCCAAGTTCTCCCCATTTCACGTGGCTCGCTCAATACGTCTTCATAAAGGATTCCTCATGTCAACATCATTACCACATGCCCAAATGGTTGACCGACCCCGCTCACCAATCGATTGCTCTCCTCAGTCCTCAAATATCCCTTTACCTGGACACAGTTCGATTAAGAATTTACTACTTGAACCACACAATTTTGAAACTTCCTATACTTTAACCACAACTCAACCCACTAATCAAAATACTTGTCCCATGACCACTAGAACGAAAAAGAACATCCACAAGCCCCCTAACCAAGATGACTCTCACTATTGTCCTTCCTCAATCATCAGACGTTGAGCCTCATACTATTAACCAAGCCCTAAAAGACCCCAAATAGAGACAAGATATGCATGATGAGTTTGATGCTCTTGTTTAGAATAGAACCTGTGGCCTTGTTCCACCCTCTTCTTTACAAAATCTTGTTGGGTGTAAGTAGATCTTTCGTATTAAACAACTTGTTAAAGGTTCTATTGACAGGTATAAAGCTAAACTAGTTGCCAAAGGATTTCATCAGCGACCTAGTGTAAATTATCGTGACACCTTTAGTTCAGTTGTCAAGCCAATAATAATATGCTTTATTCTAAGTCTGGCAATCAATAGAGGTTGAAGTTTCAACAGTTGGATGTTAATAATACTTTTCTTCAATGTCATCTTTCCTAATATGTCTACATAACCCAGCCTCTGAGATTTTTTTATAGAGATAACCTAACACATATATGCAAATTAAAGAAGACTATTTATGGACTCAAGTAGGCCTTACGAGCTTGGCACCTTGAACTTCACCAATCCTTCATTGCAGCTAGTTTCATAAACTCCCATGCAGACACTTCTTTATTCATACTCCACTTATGTGTCACTATTATATATCTACTTTTTTATGTAGATGACATTATTATCACAGGTATGAACACTAATAATGTTTAGTGCTATATTGATCTCTTGGCACAACATTTTTCAACCAAGGATCTTGGTGCCTTGTCCTATTTTCTTGGCATTGAAGTTCTCACCAATCCATCTAATCTATTGTTTACTCAAAGGCGCTACATCACTGATCTTCTTGCCTAAACAAAAATGTTTGGTGCACACCCTGTTGTTACACCACCTGCTACTGATGGAAATCTCACAATTCATTTAGGTACAACACTAACTGACTACACAGTATATGAAACCATTGTTAGTAGCCTACAATATCTTTGCCTTGCTTACCCAGGCATAACGTATGTTGTTAACAAGTTGTCTCAATTCATAAGTCACCCGACATCTAAACATTGGGATGTTGTAAAGTGACTACTTTGGTATTTGTGTAGCACATTGACTCATGGATTATTTTTTTCTTAAATGAAATCCATTTTTCTTCATGCCTTCTTAACTGCAGATTGGGCTGGCAACAGAAACAATTATACTTCTACAAGTGCCTATCTTATCTATCTTGGTCATCATCCTATTTCTTGGTTATCCAGAAAACAACGCCCAGTTGCTTGGCCATCCAAAAAAGTTGAGTATCAATCAGTTGTTTCTGCTACTTTAGAAGTCAATTGGATTTGTTCTCTTCTCACAAAGCTTGGAGTCACTCTTCCTACACCTCCTGTTATTTATTGTGACAATGTTGGTGCCACCTACCTCTGCTCTAATCTAGTTTTTCATTCATGCATGAAACATGGGGAAATTGTCTATCACATTATTCGGGATCAAGTTCAATCAGGCGCTCTTCGTGATACTCATGTTTCCTCATCAAATTAACTTGCTGATGCTCTTACCAAAGCGCTTCCATGAAAACGCTTTCAAGAATTAAGGGTCAAGATTGGTGTCTCCTCTGAAACTCTATATTGAGGGAACATATTAGAGAATTAATTCCCACCGATTTTCTATATATTGTAATTATTTGTAATCCCCTAATTTTAGGATAGTTTCTATTTATGTGTTGCCCAATTTGTGTATATATATATTCTTTCTTAATCAATGGAAAATCAAGCTATTTTTTCCAATATTCTACTCCATAGTCTCAACATTTACATAGGAGTTTTTTTTTATTTCTTCAAAAAATATATTTTAAAAAAGGTAGCATTTTATATAGGTAGTTTTTTAATTTTATTTTTAAATATATATTAAAAATAAAAGACAAATAACATGATAATATTATTAATTAATTTATAAAAAAAATAGTTCAAGTAAATTCTTGATTGAGTTGTTATACTTGTCAAATAATTTATATATGTATAGATCATGTGATATTATTAATTATTGTGTTTTTCTACATATTTTTAAAGTATCATCTTGATTTAAGACAATTTTCTGTTAAAAAAGTTTTTTGCAAGGAAATTAATTAATAAAATGATAAGTAAGTTGACATCTTTGGACAATTTGAAATTAATATGTTAATAGGAATTGGTGCTTTGAAGGGTGAAAAATGAGCAACTGAGCAATTTGCATACATGCAATCATGAGGAATTGGACCAGGATCGAACATCACCACAGCATTATCTCTGACCTATTTACTTCCCACATTTGACTCTAATTTATATCTTGGAATGTGAAAACTTGAAATCTCTCTTTCTAATTACTGTTGCTCATGGCAGCCCAAAAAAATTAAATGCACCCAATTTACAAAGGTTAAAGATAATGAGATGCTTTGGATCAGAAGAAATAATCCAAAATCCACAAGTATCAAACATAAGCCTCCAATGCCTCTTCCCAAATGTTTGTTGCTAATAGTCTTAGGTAATTGTAAACTCTAAAGATCTAGCGTTGTTCCCAAATGTAGGAAACTTCCAAGGATGAGAAGTGTCAATCTTAATGACTCAAGGTCTTCCACTATTGAATGAAGTAGTTGTTCCCAATTCCAAGATATAATCCAAGGATGAAAAGTGTTAATCTCAATGGTTCAAGGCCTTCCACTATTGAATGAAGTTGAATTGATTAATTTGCCTCAATTGAAGAGAAGGGATGGAAACGACATTGTGCTCACATCATTATCTTTGCACAAGCTAAAAGTGATAGGTTGTCCACAATTGACATTTTATATCTTTTCAACTATTAGAAAAAAATATACTAAAAATAAAAATTAGATTTTAGATAGATTCTACAATTATTTGTTTTAGACTAATGCCTTACCCTTCATCACATGAATAATATATATTTATCTGGAAATAAATATGAACTTTATTAAAAGTAGTGCAAAAGTGATAAGTCATATAGACTGGCATAAACATCTTTCATTGTGAACTTCAATTAATGCAATTTCTTTCTTACTAGATGAGTTTTAATGGCTAATATATTAAAAAAATCCTTAAATTATTACACTTTGCTTAAACAAGTCATTAAATTATTTTTGTAATTAAATGAGCTCCTATCT